>NW_026099848.1:0-16790 GCF_025091365.1 Daktulosphaira vitifoliae | reverse complement strand
ACTCTCGCCACTCATTAATTTCACTTATATAATTCATATAAAAAATTGAACAGTGAAACACGCAAATCTTTAATATTAAAGATTATTGCCTATTACTGTGTATGGCGTTGTTTATTTGTAAAAATACAATAAATAAGGAAATAAAAGGGATAAGAAAAATGGGTACATTTGTTTAATGCATATACAAATAAAGATATATTATTTACAGTTCTGCATTAAGTAACTTAAAATAAAGGGGCGTTGGTGGTGTCCTTATTACTAAAATGGCCGACAAAGCGGCTATGAGCAAAATAGATAACATATAACATAATTAATAAAAATAATTAAAGACTTAACTGTGTAACGTAAAATAGATGAATGGTGAATAATGGCGATGAGAAGTTCAGAGTGTGTACACTTTGCGTTAAAATGTCGAAGACTACAAGGGTAGTCGCTAAATAAGTAAATGCTTCAGAGATGGACAGGGATGAACACTAAAATCGTGCACATGATCGAAAGCTCGAGGGAGCCAAGGCACAATAGGACGTGCNCATGATCGAAAGCTCGAGGGAGCCAAGGCACAATAGGACGTGCAAAAAAAAATAAAATATATGACGCACATACAAACGAAGGCACTTGTAACGTACACAAAAGACGCACAATATGTATTCGTTGAGGAACAACTGTCGATTATTAGAGGCTCGAGACGTGAGAGAAGCGTGTAAGTAAAAAAACAAACTATGTACAAAAAACGGTGGACGTTCGCTGAGGAAGGGACGATGGCCGGACGACGCGTGACACACGTTCGAACCGGTCATACACGAAGCAATCTCATTATAGCTTAGAGAACCATTAGTCTTAAACTAAATAAAATAAATAACTTTGATATTTAAACAATTTTATCTTTAACACGCCCGGTCATGGAAAATACTGTACTGGAAATCGCGTGAAAAAAGTGGCAAGGAATTAGACTTTGCGATCANGGAAATCGCGTGAAAAAAGTGGCAAGGAATTAGAATTTGCGATCCAAGGCGTCGTAGAGACAAACCTTAACACTAGCTCTTATAATTCAGATCCCAATACACTTTCATATAGTTTGATAACGTGCAGTGTGGCTGAGACACCGTGTCATCTTCGATGCGTATCTAAGAAGCTATTGGTTTTATTCTGCCGTGATTTTTTTGTGACAGTATACATAATTAATCCGTTCCTATTGAACCGATTTTGGTCAACAACATGTCAAAAGATAACAAATCTAATTGAAGCCATCTAAAATTTGAAAAAATCCTCTTAATGCCCGAAATAAAGGGGAATATTTCAAATAATTTTAGTTGACATAAAATATTCAATGTTGATATTTTAAACATAATATACTTTATGTCAAAAAAAGAAAAACTACTCGAAATTTTGATTTTTAGGAGTTAACGAGCATTAAAGTCAAAAATCATAAATTTGTCGTAAAAAATGGATGATTTTAAAGTATTTTACATAGAAACGGAACATCCACATTATTCAAAACTAAATGATATTTTTGGTTTTTTTGAACATAAGCAAAAAAAAAATTGATATATTTATAACATTAAAACATTACACTCAATGTCATTATCGACGTTTGAATAAAATAGTGCCTCACTGTCGCAACACTAGTTTCATGTATCAAAAATATTTGATATACAACATTGTAACACTGGAAACTTAGTGTCATTGACTATTGTTGGTGGGATTTACTTTTAACTAATTTTACAATAAATTTCAAAATAAAAAAACTTATCTCAGTGGGAACATGACATAGTTTGATGATATTTGACAATGATTAACATCACTATAATAAAAAACAGTTCTAAGCGAGTCTGTAAAATGTTTTTTTGAAATATTGCATTTTAATTTTGACGCGGAATAAAAGTTGTAAGGCGTTTAATGACATTTTCCAAAATTTTGTTGAAAAAATAAATTTGAACGTTGGTGACTATTTTAAAACCCATCCTGTCCTAAGGTTTTTCATTTAATTTTCATACCAAAAGAAAGCTTATTTTCTCTGGTATGTTTTAATAAATTATGTGTTTTTGAGGAAAGTCATAGTTTTAAAATGCATACATTTTTTTTTTTTGAAAATTCCTATTTTACTTGTATTTTATTAAATATCTAAAATTAAGGAAGTTAATTTAATTGTTAAGTTTAAATTGAGATATTTTGACGCATATACCACTAAACTTGGTCCAGTGAGAGCTGATAATTTTCATGATGGCAAAATAAACTCTATTATGATAAAACTAATACCTTCTTAGCTTTGTATTAAATCAAAAAAAAATGTAACTTTTTTTTGGTTAAAAAATATATGTGTATAAAAATATAACTATTAATAAGTGCCATCTATGCTTTAAAATTCTTACTAAAGCTCTGAAAACACTCCTTTAACGTTTGGTAGCGCTATACATTTAGTGGATTTTCCTTTATTCAAGAATTTATTTCTGGTTTTAATTAAAATTTATTTTACGGGCTATTTTGCGTTTAAAACTGCTTATATTAATATTATTTAGTATTTTGAGAGTTTAAATGGTATAGTGTAATATATTTTCATCTATGTATTAGTAAGTTGATAAATTACTCAAACAATTTTTAATTGTAGTTCAGTGTAAAAATATCAGTGGCATAACGTATAAGTTTCTGTAAAGGTGTTTACAGTTAATTTTATAACATACATCTAGATTAATTGGTGTTTCCCGTGAATTTAGTATAAAAGTTGATTGATTAACTATGTCTCACATAACATTTTAAAAAGTATTAAACATATAATTATTTTTTTTTAGAATTAATAATATGCTATGTTTTATATTTTCTAAAAAATTGCTTCTATTTTCCCTCTTTTCTCTTTAAAGTAGTATTAACTTGAAAATGAAAATTTTTATGTTTAACTTGGTAAAAAAAAGAAAATGGAAAGTTTTTACAACTATTTACAACAATTAGATCAAAAATGAGATAATTAAAAGATAATGTAGATATAAATATTTTTTTGGTTAGTTTTTTCATGAATAACAACAAGTTAATGACAAAAACAAAAACAAAAATGATAAAAATAACATGAACTAAAATGAAATAAATAACAACAAAAATAAAAGAACAAGTAGAAAACAAGCCAAGTTGTCAGTATAATTCCAACTACAGACCAGTAATTATTACTCCGAAGTTCAAGTTTATAACGAATTATTTATATATATAAAACATACATCTGAAAGTATTCTTAATAACTTGAACACCATTTTTTCATATATTAACATACTATAAATTTTTGATTGAATATATTAACGTTTTTTTAATCGTGCAATTTTTTATACTAGTATGTTTGGATATAATAACAGTTCCTGTTAAAAAATCAAACAGTTTCATGAAACTGTTCGATTTATTTGTGGTTTCAGTTTTGGGATGTATGTGGTTTTACTCTCGGTTTCATTTAGAAAAGATTGGTTTTTTTTTAGAATTCCAGAATTAAGTGTTTAATCCAAAGATTCTGAACATTCTAAATTGTATTTTTATTAATTTTAGTTGATCATATTTTTTTGAGCTAAGATGTCAATGAGTCTTTTGCTTGGAAAAGTATAAGCTGCTTCTATGCAAGCTTCTTTGTCATTTATTTTTCAGTTGGAAGGCTACCACATAATTTTAATGGAAACGTTCAACTCTAAGAGATTATCTTAAATGTCTTGTATGATTTTTTAGTAGACCTTGACTTGCGACAATATTAAGTGTTCGTAGGCACTAGCCATACGCACTAACTCTTTAGGCGCTAGATATAGTTAAACCGTATAATGGAGTAAGTTTTAAATTAGACCTTATACTTAAATAGTTACTAGTTGAAAAATTATAATAAATACAGGATTGTCGAAGTTATATATATTTTATTCGTAGTCAAACTTATGCCACTTTACGGTACGCTATTTTTATGCTTATTTCTTCTATTTTAAAGGATAAATTTTGAAAGTTAAATAAAAAACTAAACATATTTTTATATATTTAGTACAAAATTTTGGATAACACCATGCAAAGGATTTTTAATATTATGTAAACATTTTTGAGTTAAATATTTCAAATGTTACAGCGTTTTAATGTTATGGGGTATTTTGTTATCAAATCTTTAAAGGAGACAGTCATTATCTACGGGTGGTTGTTTTACTGACCTTGTAATCATAATAAACCTGATTTATCTAATTATACAATAAATATGAATTGTTCCTTATCGATTGTAATTGTTTACAATGTCTACAACAGTGGACACACATATCAATGATAGTTAGTGTGCTGTGATAGTTAGTAGCAGTAATTTTTTTAGGTTTATTTCTTATTCTATTTTATTCTTCTTTACGTCGATAGCTGACGTTTTCGACGACGTCATATGTTTTCTATTTTTTTGAATGGGCCCCATTTGAAGGTCAACAAAATTAATGCCATTTTCTGTGACTGTTAGGATTTGTTGAGTCATTGTATTTTTCAGTCCAAAGGTTCGATTAGATCTAAAATTCATATTATCTGGGAGTTGAAGGCGTGAACCCACGTCCAGTAGAAGCCCCTTAAAAAAGGGTGCCCGGTAAACTAGACTTGTCATGGTTTTTTTGTACAAAAAAAAAAAAAATTAACAAATAAGAATGAAATTATATTTATTATTTCTCAAAATATTTCAAAATATTAAGATATTATATTTTGAGTTGAAATAAAAAAAACTATTTTAAGGTAAATTAAATAATAAAACAAACCAATCAAGAATAAAATTATTCTGAATTAACTAATAAAAAAATAATATGTTTAATAATTAAATTAATTTAAAAATAAATTTAATATAAAGAAGACAAAAAAAAACCCGAAATGTAGTGCCCTAAAATTTAAGGAGGTAGGCAACCTAATATACGCATACCCCTGACAACGAGTCCGAAACGTCAGCTTATAACTGAAAACGTGGATACATTCCCGTTTTAAGCAATACGACAAACCAAGAAATCTTTAACTCAAAAGTTTAACTATGAAAATAATAAATTAACAAAGATGTTATTAGAATAATACAAATATTTAATTACAAAAGTAACATTCCTGACTAATTTCAAAAATGTCAGTTAACACCTTTAGCCAATGACAACTTCAATTAAAAAAAACTTAAAATTAAAAAATTTTACAAAAATAAAAATAAGTTACAATTTTTATTACATTATTTTGTAATTTTATCACACAAATTAAGTTTACTGCAAAAATAGTTGACAGAACTCAAATCACGTCAGCTAAATGATCTAAAGACCTTTTAGTAATGAAATATTTGAAAATAGTTTTCTGCCTTTATAATGTATTTCTCTTCATGTCAGCTTAAGTAATATCTTACAATCAAGTAGTATTTGTGTGTTTTAGAATTTACGGTGTGTTAAGCAGACCGTGAATCTGCCATAAGATTTATAACTCATTTGGGAAACTCACTATTTTCAAAATGTTGACCACGTACTTAGGAAGTGAGCAATTATTTATTTCTATTGTTAAGTTATTTATGAGAAAGATATCTTTAGATATGATTTTTCCTATCTGAGACAGTACAATTAGAATAACTGTTCTCTGAAGCTTTAAAATATTTTAAGAAATTTACTTATTAAAATTTAATTATTCAATAAATTATAAAATATTTCATTAATTTAGTGGCATGTGAGGATTGAGTTGTGAAAATAATTTTATTTTTATTAAAAGAAACAATTTTGTATATAATTAAATTAGACAGTTTATATCATAGACTTAGTGTACCGTTACCTGGCTCATAAAAACAAGCCTATTGTTTATAAAATATCATTTGAAAGTCATAAATAATATAAAAATATAAGAGTTTAAATTTTCTAAAAGATTTAATTGTCTTCTTAAACCCAGTTATACATTTACATGATTTGTCGAAAATCTTTAAGTTAAAAACATTTTTCAGAGAAATAATTCAAATATTTTAATATTATTTCGTAATTCCATTTTTTTTTTTTAACTTTCATTATTTTTTTATATCTCAGGTAATATTTAATATAAAAAAATATAATGAATGATTCATTTAACTTTAGCCATTTCATATCTCTTAAAATAATAATTATGTTACGAAATTTTTTTTTTGTTATTTTTTATTCATATATTTCTCGACCATTCAATTATTAAGTATTTTTTTAAGTTTATCCCTTATATCATATAGAAATATCAACTTTATTGTTTTAAATATCTATATACATATTTCAATATCTTATAAAATAAAAACCCAGTACAGTGGGGACGTGGCTTAGTTGGGTTCAGTATAGATTTAATCTGACAGTGATTAAAATCACTATCATATGAAACGCTTCGGTGCAAATCCATAGATAGTATTTAATTCTATGAAATTCTGGATGATTACAAAAGCAACATCATCTTTTATTACCTTAATTATATCCAGATTATTAATTCTTAGATTAAAAAATATAATATATAACTTTTATAATAAATTCTTTTCAAATTATTATTGATTTTTATTTTTAATATGTTAAAAGTAATAATTTTTAACCTACTTTTTATCGTCCTTTAAAGTGAAAGTTTATAATAAAAAAAAAAAAATGATTTTGTTATTATAACTTTTAGCTCAACTTACAAGTTTGAAATTGACATCATTATATAGAAAAAAATGAAATTGTTGAGATTAATATGCAGAACTAAATTAATTTTAAAGATTTACTTTAAGTAAAATACCAATAAAAAAAAGTTATAATAAAAATCTACTCAATTGAGCGTATTATGAAATTTTGTTATAATTGTAAAAAATCCATATAATTGTTAAATTCAAGTGAAACTAAATATCATTTTTTTTTAGGTTTATGATTTATATAGCAACATGTATTTCTTTTTGTAGTTGAATACTTTTATCATATCAAATCTAATTCGACAATATATACTTTATAATAATTAGAAATTAATGATTTTTATAGTTTGTATGGATGAAGGTAGTTAAGCTACTTATTATTTGATTAAGGGATTGTTTTCAATTTTTGAGGGTAATATCTTCAACTAAATACGAATTGTAATTATTTGATGTATCGTTGAAAAAAGTAGGTTAATTGAGGTATGTGAAAATAAATCGCAGACATAAATAAAACCACATAGTAAAATAATATTGACATGAATAAGAAATTTCTTCTCATGAGGAAAGACTACAGTGATGGGATCCTCAATAATTATTGAAGTTATTGAATCTAAGTGAGATAAAAATAAAATAATTTGAATATTTTTTTTCTAATAAAAAAAAAAATGCAAAATATAAATCGTCATATGTAGATTCAACCTTGTACACTAAGCGCAAAGGACATAAGTGTTACCGATTCGGCAACTGGTCATCACTTTTAAGCTTGTCATTTAAGCTAATTCAAATTTTAAAGTTACTTTTTCGACTAAAACCAAAGAAGTTTAAATAACTTTAAATTCATATGTCTTAAAAACTTTATTTTATGCCAATTAAATTATATAATATTCATGAAAGTCAGTGGATTCCCATTGTAAAATATTTTAAAACAAAATAAAATACAAAATCTTGAATTTTAACACAAAAATAGCATATTTTTGAATACGGTAGCCATTTTCACCAAGAAGAAAATCTATATTGCGAATTTTATTTTTTTCATAGTAAATTGTATAATATAAGCTTTAATTTAAGATTAAATAAAAGTGTAAATATTCCGGAATATTTTCAAAAATTTAATTGAAAAAGCTTTATTTGTGTGTAAAAATTGTTTTTTTGAATCCCCCCTGTGGGCAGATTTAGAGTCAGATTTTCAAAAAATGATATCAAATGAAAGGAAAACATCTAAGAATTCAATACAAAAAAAATGTACTATAATTTGTTCATTTTAGCTTCGATGCGAAGCTGAGAAGGTATTGGTTTTACTATGATGTGTTTTTTTTTTCTTTTTTGTCTGTTACCACTATTTTTTAGCTCTCACCGAACGGATTTCTTTCAACGATACGTCAAAATATCACAAATCGTATCTAGTCGTAAAAATTACCCTTAAAAATTGAAAAAATTTTCCTCGTTCCCCGTAAATGGGGGAAAGCTCCAAAAAAATTACAAATTTAAAACTCGCTAATTTTCGAAATTTCTAAAATTTTTTTTACTAAAAATTGCCGTAACTTTTTCAAAAATGAACATATCAATATAATTTTTTTTTTTTTTTTAGATGCTCGATGTCCTTACTTATCATTTGGTATATTTTTTTTGTAAATTTAACCCTTTATCTGCCCACAGGAGGGGATTTAAAATGACAACTTATTCACAAAAAATTAACTTTTGAAAATGTTCCGGAAGGTCTGACACTTTTATATATATCTAAAATTAAAACTAATGTAATGTACTTTATTATAAAAAAAAAAATTTGACCTCTAGACTTGTCTTCATGGTGAAAATAGACACCGAATGCTATTTTTGTGTGAAAATTCTCGATTTTATAATTTACATTTTTTACTTTACAGTGCTATAACTTTTAAAAAAATGTATGGATCAATACAATTTTTGCATGAGAAGTAGTATTTATATACATCTTTCATTCGACATACTTTTTTTTTAAATCAGACTATTCAAATATAAAAAATGCAAATAGAAAGTAGAACTTTTTCAACTTAACTTTTGAAAATGTTCCGGAAGGTCTGACACTCTTATATATATCTTAAATTAAAGCTAATGTAATATACTTTAATTAAAAAAAAAAAATTGACCTCTAGACTTGTCTTCACGGCAAAAATGGCTACCGAATGCTATTTTCGTGTGAAAATTCTCGATTTTATTTTTTATATTTTTAACTTTATAATGCTATAACTTTTAAAAAAATGTATGGATCAATACAATTTTTGCATGAGAAGTAGTATTTATATATAATATAATATTCAATAAGTTATTGAAAAGTGTATGGATCTACAAAATTTTTTTATGAGAAATAATATTTTTTAATAATCCCTTTTTCAATCGACATACTTTATCTTAAATAAGATATTAATAAGGAACTAGTAGATCATGTAGCTTTTGAAATAATACACCAATTTTTTTTTAATTAAACACAATCTAAAGATTTGCATCGAAGCGTTTATTTTTGATAGTGATTTTAATCACTGTCAGATATCATTATACTTGATCCAACTATACCATGGCATCAATGTGCCGCGACCGCCCTGTGCTGGGTTTTTTAAAAAGTTATGGCAGTTTTCAGTATTGAAATATTTCATGTTAAACAGAGATTTTTACATAAAAATTACATTTTTTTTAAATTCGACGACCATTTTCCCATAGAAGAAAAGGTGACGGAAAAAAATTTTTTTTTGAACTTATAGTATTTATTATATGCTTCAATTTAACATATATTTAAAGGACGCTATTTTAAATTCGTCCCTGTGAGCAGGTAAAGTGTTAGATCTTAAAAAAATGTATCAAATGAAAGGGAATTATTTAAGTTTTCAATCCTCTTCTTCTTCCTCGCCTTAATCCCAACTATTTGGGGTCGGTTATCTAAGGTTTCAATATAATACACATTATGTGAAATGGTCCAATTTAAAAAAAAAGTATGTCGAATGAAAGATGTATACAAATACTACTTCTCATGAAATACATTTATCAAAAAGTTATATAATTATAAAGTTAAATATGTAAAATATAAAATCGAGAATTTTCACACAAAAATAGCAATTGGTAGCCATTTTCACTATGAAGACAAAATATAGTCAGAAATTTTTTTTTTTTCCATAATAAAGTATATTACATAAGCTTTAATTTAAGATATATATATATATAATAGTATCAGAGTTTCCGAAAAACTTTCAAAAGTTAAGTTGAAGAATATAATTTTTTGTGAAAAAGTCGTCATTTTGAATACCCTATGTGGGCAGGCAAAAGGCCAAATTTATAAAAAAAATAGATAAAATGATAAGTAATTACCTCCTGTATCTAAATAAAAAAAATTATGTCAATTTTGTCATTTTTAAACAAGTTATGGCAATTTTAAGTAATAAAAATTGAACAAATTTCGAAAATTAGCAATATTTAAAAAAATGTAATTTTTTTGGAGATTTCCCTCATTTATGGGGAACGAGGGAAATATTTTCAATTTTCAAGGATAATATCTTCAACTAGATACAATTTGTGATCCTTTGACATAATGTTCATCAAAATCGGTCCCGTGAGTGCTGAGAAAAAGTGACAATGGACACAAAAAAAAATGGTAAAATTAATACCTTCTCAGTTTCGCATCTAAGCTAAAAACGATCTAATAAAGAAAACGACTGGTGGATAACAATTTTTGAAACATTATTTTAGAAGTTATGAAAAATTTAAAATAATGAGTAATGATGAAGATGATGCTATTTTTATAACTTAACATTTTCCAGCTGTACTATTTCTTCCACATAAGTATAAACGAAATACCACTCCAAAAGTTGCTATCGTCCAGCCCTTTTATTAATGAGATAATTATCTATTAAATAAGCTAATTAATTATGTTTGTTGCCTTTAAGAATAATAATGTTCATATCCTTATAAATTATTAACAATGAATATAAAAAAATACGTTATGATTGATAAATTAAGTAAAGTATAGAATTAAAAGAAGCCAGTAAAAAAACATCAATATCATTCTTCTTTTTTGATTAATTAAGTAATTCATGATAAATGAATCACTCTGTATACAAGCTATTATTAAAAACAAAATAAAAATAAAAAGTTATCAGTTTAAATTTTATTTACTGATGGCTCATTTTTTAATGAAAATTATTTAGTGCAGAACAAAAGTGATAAATTTCCTTTTATGTCCAAAAATGTAGAAAATATAGTTCAATAGGAAATGTTATTCGAGGTGGGGTGAAATAGTATCATTTTACTTTAGTAAAATCATTAGATACTAGTCTACTTGAATGGTGAAAAAGTTTCCGTCGAGACTTGTTCTATTTGTTAGACCTTTTTAGTGTTATGCAAATTTTAAGTGGCGCCGAATATTCAATCTTCTTTAGTTGAAAAATCCACGCCGTTCCATCTCCTGCTTATTTATGTAAAATCAGCCCCAAATACACTGAATCGTATAAAAGAGCTAAAAGCGCCAATTCGTCAATTTACATTTTATATTTTAAATAATTCGGTAGTTATACTATGTATGCACTGTTTTGGCAGTCGTTCAGAAACAAATATATCTAAAAAATACTATTTTCGTGAAAATAAAAGTACGTTCTGAAATATTGTGCACTCTTTAAGATAATGTCGTTTGCTGATTTGTTGATAAAACCCCTAAATCTAAAAAATTCTGATGTACCAGTTAAGCAGCTCGTTGACAAATAGAGGCATTCTGGTGATGACTGCAACACAAAATAGAAGAACTTTCTCGAATCTAAAAAAAACTGAAAATGTCTGTTTTTGTCACAACAAGTGGATTATTTTTACAATAATTCGAAGCACGTCTTGAGCGGATAACATTGCTTTCCTGATACCTGGACCAATTTATATTGTTTGCGTGTTGTGTGTTTTTTACATAAAATACGGTCCTCTTGGCTGCGGTGGATAGAAAAAATAACAAAGTGCGCTATGGCTGTAACTAAACGAAGTAGTTGCGTACAGGTTTAAAATACAATTATAAAGGCGATTTAGAATAGCCATATGTATAAAGGAAACTTTCAAATTCATTGAGTTATTAAGTCAAGAATCGTCACGTATTTTACAATGTTCATCCCGTTAGAATTACCAAACACGTTTTATTCTAAAGCCTTCAAGTTCGCCGTTCATTTCTACGTGATTGCGCTGTGTATCATCAAATTCCATTGGAAAATTTCAAATTGACTCTGAGCTTTTTTCATGGTTAACCGCGGGTTCTCTCAACAATGATCTTGTCTGATACAATCCCCTTTATAAAACATCCTCGAGGTAAATAACCGTAGACCATCATTTACAAAGAACTTTTGAAAATATATGGCGAAAAAGATTTCTTATTATAAAATTTGTAGTTAACATATTTCCATTAGCCATTAATATATTGGCTTTGTCCTATTAATCGTATTTATTTTGAAATTTTTAAAGGGAATAACAACTAAAATAACTATGTGAAAAGATACATTGATAAGTTATATTATCATTATTCGTTTCCTTTGTAATAACTATTAACTGATATGTTATTTTAGTTTTCCTTCCATCCAAATAAACAAATTGAGGTATTATATTTAATACGTCTTTAATTGATGATGTTTTATAACTAATCATGTTTTCTTTGTAAAAATCAATCGATTTGAATTTCATAAACAAAATAAATAAATACAATTTTTTTTTCAAAACTAATAACTGTCTATTCTGTTTATACTATAAGTGCTTTAAAGTATTGACAGTATAATTTTTCATTGATTAAATTATGTACTTTTAGAATCAATTAGGATTTTCTTAATTTTTATAATCTTTACCATTGAATTCTACTAGACTTTTCACTCTGAAAATTATACTCTTACACATATTACATTATATAACGATACAACGTATACACTAAATAATTAAAGATTTTTATTTTACATTACGTACTTAAACAAAATTTTAGGCATACATGATTTAAATACCATTTTACAACATGGCAATTCTGTACGCGTTCTAAAACTCTAATTAATAACTGAGTAGAAGTTATAAAATATTCATTTGCCAATCTAAGTAATCTTGAAATACTTGCGGTGAAAACTTCTAGAGAAAATTCATATCTTTATCTCATCAGACTCGATATTCTTGTAATTTTGCAGTTTAAATATTACATAGAATTGCTGTATTTGCATATTTTCTCAATATTCGCTATACTAACATGATTTTGTAACACGTCACTGGCAATATGTTATATATTAAGTAATAATTACTTTTTACTTAAAATTTTTGTATTATACGAGGTACCCACCACTCACTGACAACTTAAATAACTTTTGATCCAGTTAATATTTTTAGTTGATTTTTTTTTTTAAATAATAGTTATACGTTAGGTCTATAGCTATATCTCAATAATTAATTTTTTTACATTTTATTAAAAATATTAATTATTTTAAAATTTTAAATAAAAAGTAAAAAAAAAATCTAATATAGCTATTTTGTAGAGTAGAATTTAAGAAAAATTTTAGTAAAAAAATATCTTATTAATATTCAGTAGTAAATATTCTGTAGCGTTTTGAAGTTTGTGAAAATTTGAATTTTCATGTATTATTTTACGGTATTAAACATTGAAATACGTATTGAGAAAAGGACAGAAGAAAACGCTATCTTTTCAATATACTTTTGAATGAGAGTGATAAGTAATAATTGCCTTATCTAATTTCTTATCATGGTATTAATGCCAAGTTTGTAATGTATACACATTATCATCATATGTATACACAGTAATCATGAAAAGATAGCGTTTTCTTCTGTCCTTTTCTCAATACGTATTTCAATGTTTAATACCGTAAAATAATACATGAAAATTCAAATTTTCACAAACTTCAAAACGCTACAGAATATTTACAACTGAATATTAATAAGATATTCTATACTAAAATTTTTCTTAAATTCTACTCTACAAAATAGCTATTTTAGATTTTTTTTTTTACATTTTATTTAAAATTTTAAAATAATTAATATTTTTAATAAAATGTAAAAAATTAATTATTGAGATATAGCTATAGACCTAACGTATGACTATTATTAAAAAAAAAAAATCAACTAAAAATATTAACTGGATCAAAAGTTATTTAAGTTGTCAGTGAGTGGTGGGCCACCCTGTATAATTGCATTTAAAAGAATAAGAAACAGTTTCAATACAACAAGTCTTCGATCGAGATTAAGATATTGATAACTGCAATGTTTTAGTTTAATTTTACATATAAAAGTAAAATTTAAGGTTAAATTATATTATGTAAACTATAAAGTATTTTGTATAGCATAAGGATAGATAGTGGACTAATTTATGTTAACTTTATGTATACTTAATATAAAATGAATCTATAATAATTCAAAGTAAATGTGGGTTGATTTTCAGGGTAAACTAAAATGACTACCTGGTACAAATTTAAAACAATTTTACTAATCCTTTTTAATATTTCCATAATAATTATTGGGGTGTTCTGCAAGGCTTTTTTAATTGAATTAGGTAGAAAGCAGTGAATTTAGATTCAATACATTATATTAATACATAAGTGAATCCAAATTTTAAGAATAGTTATAAGTTAATCATAAAAAATAATTGTAATTGAATATGTATTGTTAATGCGTCACATTAGTAGTATAATTTCATGTTAATTGATTAGATTGTTTTTTTATAACTCTACTATAACTTTATAACTATAAAAACTCTACTATAACTTTATTTTTTTATAACTCGTAGTTTTTTATACAATAAATTGGGTATCTCATCATAACATAAATGTGCTTTTCACAAATAAACGTTTATGCTATTCAACTAGGAGAGTTTATTCTTAATAAATATGTATTATCTATACTTTTTTTTAATTACATGCCATAATTTTTGAGAAAAATTTAATTTTACCAAGAACTTTATATTTAAAAAATTTTACCGAAATAATGTTATAAATAAACCGAACTTTCACGACTAAATCCTAGAAACGATTTTAGTTTCGTATGAGATTTAGTGTTCACCGAAAATTCCAGCATACTTAAAGCTTCTCTTATCTAATCCATGCATCATTTTATCATTTGGTCTAAAAAGACTTCTCTTGAAAACTTCTTAATCACAGTAAAGTAATGGCTTTCTAACAAGGGAAACTGTGGATTTAATTTGTTTAAAAACTATGAAAAAAAAAATTTTAAAAAATAGAATTTCAACTTAATCAGTATGATGTAAAAAATATTCATAACATTACTTAAATAATTAAAAAAATATAAAAAATAGTTTAATATTGGCTTTGCTTATTATAAAAAACTTCTTGATAGAGTTATATAAATTTAGTAATATGTATAAACCTATCTACGTTTTTTATAAATATTATTTTTGGGTTTATATTAAAAAAGAATCATTCGTTCGATATTTTAGTTTCGTGTGTAAAAATACTTAACATAATCCTCCTAATATCTTACCCTAATTTAAAATAGCTTATATATTACATATAATGCGGATTACATATAATGTAGAACAACTAAGAAGGAAATATTATCTGCTGTGTTTATATTCCCACGTGGTCATTCAATTGGAATTAGCATCTTTGCGCTTAACTACACTTTAAACCCAAGTCAAATTCATAGGTATAAGATTAATCTAAAATTTCTAATAATGTGACATTGACAACAAATTTGTTACGATTGCAAAGTTCAGTTAACACAATATGTTTAATTATCTATAGTTGTTTAAAAAGTCATTTTATAATTGAAAAAAAAAATGATATTTTTATCTTTTAAAACATTGAACTCACTATTATATTTTTTTGTTTTCGTCTAATTTTTATAAATGAAATCTAAAATTACTACAATAAAATTCAGTTTACAATTAAAAAAATATATAACTCATATATTCATTGTTAAATAATTCATTAAACCCTTATATTGTTATAGGCTTAACTAGACTAATTTAGATTAGAATGAAGAATTTTATTGTAACCTTGTTATTTAATTATCTTTTCATATTGATATTATACATTTTATGTATCAATATCATTAGTATTAAGGATGAACGTTAGTATGTGTTCAGTAGAGTTTTAGTGTCTAATAATCTGTTCTTCCACTTCTNAGTTTTAGTGTCTAATAACCTGTTCTTCCACTTCTCATAAAGCTTATGGACGACCGGTTTGGCCGTTTCTGCACGTCATCAACCTTCGTTAATTCCACGACGTACATACGTCTTCTATACTTCCAACTTGCAGGGACTGAATAGGTTTTATGAAAATCAGTTATAATCGATTAATACTGTTTCCAGTTTTTCTAACAAAATCAGAGGTGGACCGCTGTTTATATAGTGACGAAGGGCCCTATAATTACCGTAATTCAGTTTGTAGAATGTATTTTTCATCTTTCCTTTTTTGCTCATCTCTTCTTATTATAGAAAGATACAAATATTTTTGCCGCAAACTTCCACAATTACTGTGCCCGTCCGGCCTTGACCAAAACCGCAAACAATGGTATTAGTCTCTTATGTTGCACTCTTCTTGAGTCTCTAGTCGCCAATAATCCGATTAAGGAACCACTTAGAGATTTTCTTTGACCGATATAGTTTTAATACACTAATCACCATTCGTTTAGTTAGGGTATACCTTCATAGTTTTGCTTGCCTTTCTCACGTATAATTCTAGTTGATAATCATTCCTCTATTATTTACATAAATTTTCAACTGTTTACCATTATTAGTTTTTAATATTAATACCGTTGTGTTTTATATAATCCGTCGAATTTTTATGTCTACAATCTATAATTGTATTATAATTGGATTATTGAGTCTCTTTGTCGTCTGTTTAATTTTTCATTACAACTCTTGTTAATCTCCTCAAGCTTTCACCAGATAAGCTCTTTATTTTATTTTATTGTTAATATCTATCTAATCGTATGATTAAAATGTCTAGGGCATAAGTTATATCCCTACCCTTAAATCTTAACATTGATTTTTGCAAAGCATTTTAATATACGTTCAATGGTTTTCAGTATATTTACTCTTATTTTTAAGCAAATGTGCTCAATTCACTTATCCTTTGTTTCCATTTTCTTAAAATATATTAATGGTCCCATTTATGTAGTAGCCAAGCAAATTTCTTCTTAATATTAAAGGAGTTATGCTCTACCGTATGTCATAGCAGACTAATATCTGCCTTAAATTATGTATATATATATA
>NW_026099847.1:0-16820 GCF_025091365.1 Daktulosphaira vitifoliae | reverse complement strand
AGTTATAGTAATTTATATTTGAAATTTAAAATCTAGAATTTTAACACAAAAATTACATGTTTTTTTAATTTGACAGCAATTTGCACATAGAAGAAAAGTCGTTGGGACAATTTTTTTTTAATTATAGTACGTAATATAAATTTAAGTTTAACATGTGTTTAAATAACGTAGCATTTATAGAAAATTTTCAAAACTTAACTTGAAAACTTAACATTTTTGCAAAAGTTGTTATTTTAAATCTTCTTCTTGTGAACAGGCTAAAGGTCAAATTTTCAAATAAAACTTATCAAATAAAAGGAAATCATCTAAGGTGTTTGTACAAAAAAAATTTATTTTAATTCGTTTATTATTCAAAAAGTTATGACAATTAAAATAAAATCTTTAAAAATATTGAAATTTATATTTTAAAATTTATAATTTTTTGAAAAATTTCTTTCATTTATAAAAAAACAAGCTATTGTTTTTAAATTTTGAGAGAAATGTGTTTTTGAAAGAAATTTGTTCGGTAAGAGTTGAGAAATAGTAGTGGTAGTCACAAAAAAAAATATTTATATGTAAACATATCATGGTAAATGAATACCTTCTCAGATCCACATCAAAGCTAAATAATTTGAGAATAAATTCTTGAGTTAAAAGTGATTATCAAAAGAAAAGATGTAAATTTTCAGGAAAAATGTTGAAATTGTATTTTTATCTTGTGATATTTACTATTTATTATAACATTTTTTCAATCTTTAAGAGCAATCTATTCAACTAGATACCATTTGTGATCTTCTGACGTATAGTTAAAAGGAATAGATTTGCTGTGAGCTGAGGATAAGTGTCATCAAAAACACATCACAGGAAAATTAATGTCTTTTTAGCATGAAGCTAAATAATTGCATTAATTGTGTAGAAATACTAGATTAAATAAAAATTCTAAAAATAAGTTCAATGACAGTTCTAAGTACTCTGTATAAACAAGAAACTATTAAAGTAATTTTGGTACCTATTTTTACTATTCCTGTATAATATTTTGACTACGCCCGTCAATTTAAACACGCGTTGGGCATGTCTACATTGCTATTGGGACAGGCACATTATAGTAACTTGACATGGAACACAATCATTATAATAATTAAAGTGTCCAAGCATCGACCTTGTAGCCATGCACAGTATTGCTCTTGTAATTTATTTTGAGTAAAACAAAAACCTACGACCATATCACAAAATATACTGTAGCTGTGGCAAATGAAATGTGTATACCATTCAGTATTTTTTTTAAGTAAATAATACATTAAAATGTGGGACTGTTTAAAAATAGAGCTATAATAAAACTGTCCCCACTGATCCTTATGAACTATCCTTGCTGTATCTAAATAGCTTGAATATTAAAAAATAACACAATTGATCAAATTACTGATCGGTAACATTGTCTGAAAGAACCTAAAAATTTAAACTGATTTTAATATATAAACCAATAAGTTAAATATATACAGGTATGTCATCGTTTCAATTTTGTTTAAGAGAAATTATATAGTTCTTAAAAATAAAATCATCTTTCTATTATTTTTTATAACAAAAATAATTTTTTTAAAAAATGAAAATCAAGACTAAAAACTTTCTTTGTTTCTTTTATAAAGTAAAGTTGAATATGATTAATTATTGTACAATATATACTTAAATAAATATTTAGAATTATGACAGACTGAAACATAGAAAGATTTCAAATTTTATTCTTTAATTGTGTACTTTAAGTATTAATGATTATGAATAAAGTACAACTTATATTCGAATTTAAAATTTCAATATTGAGCTACTACCAATAAATTCCTGGTCATAAGTTAAACAAAAAAAAAAAATTTTAATTAATATACAATATTCTTGTTAATTATTTTATATATAAAATAGAAAATAAATAATAGATAAATTTAAAAATAATGGCAAATATAAATAAACTTACATGATATAAAATTAATAGCTCAGAATATTTTTTAATAACCGACGTATTTTGATCCAACCAGACAGAAGAACACAAATAAAAATTACATTTTTATACTGTTGTTTTGCTGTACCGTTACTTTGAGAATCTAAGAATGTTTTTAAGAGTTGCGTCGAGGTACCTACGCACGACAGATCTCTGTACACTAACCTCAATTCGGAATCATAACACGAGTTATTTCTTTAATTATTCACTACATAAGTAAAAATTGAAAATGCATTATTAGTCGAACGCCAACTCATATTAGGATCCATACTGCATAATTTAAAATATTATAACGTAATTTCCGCTATTAAATTTCATTTAAACATTACAAATTGTAGCATAAAATGTAATAATTATTTATCACTCTACTTATCGGCCGTTCGAAAAATATCAATAAATACAGATTATATTTAACTTAATCTGAAGTTCAATAAATATTCTGCGATATTATACCTATTTTATTCACTTTATATGATATAATTGTAAATCATTTATAAGTAACAATTATTTTCTAAGATAATTTTATTGCATCACCACTTCTACCATACCATTTATCTATTGACAATGTCACTGTCAGTATAATAAGGTACCGAGCACGTGCACGTATGAGTTTCAATGGACCAATGATGTATTACATGGACTTTAACTAGAAAATAGAGACGGTGTGTTTGCATTCTGTGTTTTACGATTGTGGCCCCTCGAAATTAGAACGGAAATGACAGCGCTCGGTCAAAGGAAACGACCAACAATTATTATTTCACATAATAATAAAATTTTCGTCTAAAGTTTATTTACCACATACCCCAAACTATATAATATTTAAATAAGTATGTGATCAATGTGACTAAGGGATCATACAAAAATAATTGAATAAACTAGGCCAGGATGCTAAATGGTAAAAAAGTTTAATTATGGAAGCATTATAGGAGTAAAATTAAAACTATGGGAGTTCATTGTAGGAATTAGTTTTAATTTTATTAAATACACCGTTGAATTTTATTAGAATGTTGTTAGTTCATGATAATTATTCGTCACGCTTAACATTAAATGAATTATATTTATTTAAATAATTGTTAAACATGGTAAATTAAACCTTGCATCAAATATATGATAAAATTATGAACTGAAAACTGTTTCATTTGAACATTAAAAAAATAAGTATAAATATCAAGACATGTAGAAAATTATAATATAATTTTACGAAATAAATACTGTGCATTGTTTATTAATGTTACAATTAATAAACAAGTTTAATTTTTTATTAAAGATTAACTTTTTCATACATTTCAGTACATTAAATATTGAGACATTTTCAAACTTTTACAGAATGTTTATGCATCTTTTATTGCTTTAAAATAAATGCTTGTGTCCTGTTTGCTTTAGAGAACTAAACAAAAAAATATGTTCATTATTTACTAATTATATCCATTTACTTTACTTTCTAGTTGTGTAATGTTCAATAGTTTATTAAATACAAGAAAATTAATACTAAGCTAACGATTTATGTCTTTTATTAAGCTTCTATCACAATATGTACTTTAACATCAAAATGTTATAGTGGTAGAAAACTTTTCATTGAAAAATATGTTTTGATGATAATGACTACTCCTTGTTTTTGGTAAAATATTATGAAAATACAACACAAAACTGATGAAACTTAAACAGACCCATTCCGAAAACGTATCTGGGAGTATCATACCTGCTCTCAACAATATTTAACCGTTTTAGTCAGCAATTTTCAAAACAAGTGAATGATATCAAAAAATAATAATTAAAAATAAGTCATATTATTTAAAAAAAATTTTTCCATCTTCTCATATTTTTAGTTTTTTGATGGCCCTGAATTTAGGTAACAACTGAAAATATACTCACTATAAAAGTAGTAAAATGCTATGAACCGGAATAAAAACAAGATCACAGTTACTATGTTATAGTATTACTATCTCTGTCATTATCAACTTAGATGTTTTGTGGCCACCGATCTAAACTATCCGTGAAGATCGTAACGAAACTGATTAGTTCCGGACTATTGTATTTGCCATCTGATTTTTCTGTACATAGATTTACTAGTGCGAATTTTGTTCGAGTGCATATTACATCCTTCACCATATAATTTATTAACACACCATTCTATGTCAGTCGGTTAAAAATCTTCCTACACAGAACGACCCATTTATCATAAACTACACAACTACTCGCAAAATAAATACAATATTAAAAAAAAACATACATATATATTTCTTAATTACATTTTACATTATTAATTAAAGAGATGCCATCTTTATTTTATTTAAAGACAATATATATATATTAAACCAGCTTATAAATTAAAAAACAATCTGATTAAGAAAATAACTGATCGATAACAATTTTTATATCAATAACATATCAGATGTTATGACATTCAGAAATATAGACGGGGAAAAGGTGTAAGTATGTTTATATATGTATCATTAGAAATTTTAGTATTTTGAAAGTTATTAACATATTTATACGTGGGCAAGAGAAGTACAGCCGAAAAACGTCATACTCAAACCTCTCCTTCGGCCTACATTTCATAATCTTCATAACATCTGATGTTTTGGTCTAGAAATTATTATCAACCTGTCATTTTCTTTGTTAGTTAATTTTCTATTTATTAAGTCAATTCAATATGTATGTCGTTATTAAAAACAATAAAGTTCACACCCCAATATAAGCAAAATCAGCTGATAAATGAAGAAATATGTGTAACTAAAAAAACCAAAAACTTATTTTTAATATTGTATCCATTGCTATTCTATAGACTGTCAGTAAAATATATTTTTGATATTTCACTAGAGATTAGACAATAATAGTTAACTGTTTAAATCAAATGTGTTCCCGTAAACATAATGTACACCATACTATTATTATACATTTAGCTGTCAAGTACCGTAATCCATATTTTATTAAAAAAGGGACATTTTAAAATTAACAATTACAATCACGCTACAATTATAGAAAATAAATAATTTCAAGACATAAAATTTTAGTATTTCAAGAATAAAAAGCAAAACATGTGTGCGAATTCGCTCAATTTGAGTTAATGACTTGTTAATTAATTTAAATTTAAATTATGACTACGTTAAATTAAGGTAATAGTACATTGGTATATATATATATACTATACCAATAAATAACCGTATATATATATGGTGTGAATACAACACTATACATAAACATATAGTTTCTACATGTATAATTTTGTGTAAAAGAAGAAAAATAATAAAAATGTGTTAATGTACTGTTGAATTCCAATATCAGTTAATATTAGTAAACCAGAGTTGCAGAAATATTTAACTATAACAACATCTGTCACACGCCTTCAAATAAACTCTTTTTGTTAGTAATTCCAAACGAATAGTGAAAAAAGAGGCATAATATATAATGTTACTCAATTTTTTGTATGTATTATTTATGTAATGTGTTATAAACGATATATTTCATGTTAAAATAAATCTTCTCACTGAATTTAAAAAATATCCCTACGAATAAACTAAAAGAGGACATGAAATATATTGACGTATTAGAATATAAAATCGTATGTATATATAGCAAATAACCCCACTCAGACAGACTTGCATTCAACGGCCTCAGTTACCACATAAATCGATGAAAATGCGATTATTTTTGGTAACAATATCATAACAACGTTACATAACTTGACTTGCACGAATATAATACCATTTTAAAAATGCAATGGTTTTAATAAAGTCTAAATATATGGCGTGTCAGTGATAATAATATTAAAAATTTCAGCTATGGCTGTTTTAGAAGATGATATTTAAATGAATAAACTTTTTTCGGTATCATTTTTACACTATTTATGTTCCCATATCCTGATATTCATTTTACCAACTAGTATTATGGGATAGTACACTATTCCTATTAAATAACTTGAGCCTATTTATACAGAGTGTCCTGCTAGGTTCTAATATTTTTTTAACTTATGATCTAGTGTATATTTTGCGTTTATTAGTTTTTGACTATTTTAAAAGCATATTTTTTATTATCCTTTCCAAATACAAAAAATATTTTAATTAATATTTTATTTATTTGAAATTTAAAAATATCTGTTTTAATATAAACAAATTTTGATGTATCGCCTACACAACAAACTCTTTCAATGTAATGCATGTAACTCAATAGGTACTTATCCTAAAGTTGTATCGAAATATTTTAACCCACTTTTGTAGGAAAAGTGTTAAAAAATAGCTGTTTTTAAAAAAATTAAAAATTGCATTTTTATTTATTAATACAAAAACGCAAAATATTTTCTAGATCAAAAGTGATAAAAGATGTCAAAACCTGTCGGGACAGCATAAATTTACATGATAGATTCATAGAAGTATGATATTTGATTTATTGCAATCCACGTAAGGTATACTTTGGAAGAAAAATTCCCAGCAATATAACTCAATTCAATGGATATGGTAAAATTGTTCTGTGAGATGGAACATTTATACATTCATAGAGTAATCCATTTCATAGAGGCCTGGTAAAAGTGAAATATCTATCCTCTGCACATGTTGTCAGTATCAATTAGAGTCCCACATTATGGCGTACTTTACCATCAAAATGTTTTGACGCATTTTTCCTAAGACCTTAGAGCTTTCTTATGCAACTTAATATCCGGTTACTACCATAAGTAATCTCATTAACGGAGTTTTTTATTTTTTGCATGCATTAATATGGCCAAACCAAACAAACAACAATAAAAACACAATTATTAAAAACATCTAGAATAATGGTTATTAACGAGTTTTATATAACACCTTAGAACTTTTTTATTAAAAATATTAATGCATATTTTAGAATTGATGAAAAAAACATATATCTTGCAAATCGAAATAAAAAAAATTGTAACCAATGTAAATACTACACTCTGACGAGAATTTATCCACAATCGGTAGTCAAAAATGAACTACTTTTATTAAAAACTATTACTGTAGACAAATTATTACATTCATTGTTCATAAACTATATTTAAATATCATTCAATACTTAATTACTATCTACTTAATAGTGGTAAATTTAAAAAATTTGTAATAATTTTAATACCACGGTAACATTTAAATTTGTTATTTATTTAAAACACACCATTTAGACTTTTATCTTTTTTATTAAATCGTAATATTTTTCTCTTAAATTAAGTTGCAATTTTCTTTTTTTTAATGCTAAAAAATTGAATTTTTTTTATAAAGCTTATTATTTTTACTTCTATAAAGTATAATATATCTCAGACCTTAATGATAATGTTTATAACTTTTGATACAATTATCATTTTGTTGAACTTTAATTATAATAAACTACATTTATAGCATATTTATTTTACTATTTATCATTTATTGTTTGTGCACAGGTGGAGTGAACTACACAAGTACGAGCTGCGATCACCATCGCTACATATTCATTCATATATTAGAATGCTTGTAACTCGATGAAAACTTGCCCTAAAATTATTATCGACCCATGAAAAGTTTTTATAAAGAAAGGGGTAATCAAATTAGCGTTTTGAAATTTTTGAAAAATTAAAAAAAAAATTACTTATATATTTTTTCAATAGTGATAAATAATAAAAAATATATTTTTCATTATTTTAAAAGATATTGCATTCAGGGTATGCTTTAAACAAAGTCAATGAAGACAAAATTATATCAAAAAAATCAAAATGATAATTGTACATTGCATTGCGTTATCAGTTAGGTTTGGGACATTCAGTACATTGATCATTCCCTGGTTGAAATAATTTGTTAAAATAAATTGATTTAATTGGTAAAAAACAGGTAGTCTGTATACAGTTCTTTATAAAATTTAGGTTAAAATAAATAAGAAGCTACATTTTTGAGTGAACTATGGTTAAATTATTTTCCTTACTATTATAGAACTACATACGTTAATTGATAAGCAACTGCAACTAAGGATAAAGAAATAAGAGCACTAACGGGAATACAGAAAAAGTGAAAGTTGTGCTATATACTTTTTTTAGGAAACACTGATACATTGTCGTGCATGAAAATAAAAGTAATAACTATTGTATAGGAGGAACAGTAGCTGCTCTTATTTCTGTTGTAAAATAACGTTGAAAATATAATATAACATTAACTTAAACCGGAAAATAAAATCATAATTATTAACTTTGAATTATTTCTATTTTATTAACTTTATTCGTTAAAATTCATAGTATGTACTTGGTAACTTAAAGTACTCATTTGTATACAAATTACGTAAAAATTAATAGTAATCCCATTAAAAACATATATTTATATTTGTAAATAATTTATATTCTTCGTAGTTTCATTATATTTTTATGAAAATTCGGATTTCTAAATAAAAATACAAAGAAGTTATTTTTCATTTAATTCTGTGGCAATTTTTCGAAAGTCTTTCAAATTGTCTGAAAATAATTGTTATATTTGTGAATGTTTACAGAGGGTGTTTTCAATAGTTTGGCGGGAAATGATAAAAGAAAAAATTTAATACAATAGGACTCTAGTTCTTGTTTCATATATATATATTTTCATAATTACAATTAAATATTGTTTTTATTTAATAAAATATTTATCAAACTTTGTAAAAAAATACTTCACTTTAACTAGCGAGATTTAAATCGCGAACACAATAAAATTTGCCTTATAATGTTAAAAATGTAAAAAACGATGAATAAATAAAACGTGTTCTCATGCAAAAAGAGCGATACATGCATACAGTACTACAGCCGCAATTGTAATTACAAGGTTGTACATTTTATTTAATGTTGTATGTCAAATAAAAAATTGCTTAGAAAATACTCAGCGGATAAAAATAAATTAGCAGTTGAATCCATGACACTTTTCAAATTAAACAAGAAAATTATCAAGATCATTAAATTTGTTTGAAATATTTTATTCTTGATGTAAAAGCAACATAAAATAAAAAATTATATAGTAATATTACATGCTTGGTTTGTTGTCTGTCAGGGAATTAAGTGCAACAAATGACAAAGCCATGAAAATTCTTTGTTCTCATTCATTTTTTTATTACTTTACTCTTGCGTTTTATAAAATGTTTATTTAGCAAAAGTTTTAAAGCTACCATTGTAGCAGCAGCTTATACGGAAAACTACACCGCGACAATGTATTTTATGACGAATAGGTACTTACAAAATATGATTATCTTAATTAAAAATTATACATGTAGTGCTTTAAATGAGGTTGTTATTATAATGATTTCATATTATTAAAGTTACAAATAAAATTTCTGGATAAAACTAATGATGAGATATAATAATAAGGAAAATTCATTATTTAAATATTAATATTTAAAAGAAAATTAAAAACTTATTACCGAAAATACTTTAAATATATAATTAAAATTTTGGTTAACTATTTAAATTATACAATTAATGCTAACTATAAAACATTCAACCGCAGTAAAACGTACAAAAAAACACTTGATAACGTTTAATCGGCAATTTATACCTACGTGGTATGTTACCTTGTCACTAATACATTCAAATTACTGTTAAAAATGTAAATGCGATTTACAATCAACTCCGCTATATAAAAATTGGAACATTTTTTGTACAGCTAAGGAGCAAATGTTAAATAATCTCATGTACTATGTCATACACAGGGAGAGCTAGAGAGCATCAAAAATATCTTGACTTTTTATATTTACTTATTTGAGACTTTAATAATTGTTCATAATTAGTTTAATAATTTATTAGTATATCAATGTTGGAGCTCACTAAAAAATGGAAGATTTTTAATTAAGAACTATGGGAACGCGGGGAAAAGGCGCGTACCTAAATATCTCCTGAACTAGTGGATTTTATTTTAGGTGATTAAAAACATAAATAATTATTTAACTCGGTATATAACGTGTACAATATTTTATAACAGTATTATAATTAATTTATGGTTTAAAAACAAAAATATTACACAGTAGTGAGAGTTGTAAAATTTCTGATTAGCTTTATCTGTAGTTAAGTGACTCCTAACAATTTTTAAAACTCAAAAGGAAGTTAATTAAGCGGGCTAAATCACACTGTTCATAAAAGTTTCTACTACGCTGTAGCTCATCAAAAGTGTTTAATTGTTATAGTTTGTTATGATTAGTTCAATTGGTTAATTTCCAGCCGAGGAAGAATAATTTTTTTATAACCTTTCTCTTTTTCATGGTGCACCTTATAACAAATATAGTATAATATAAATGTATTTCAGCCTATCAACAAATCATTATAATCTTTATAAGGTGTAAAATCATGACAACTATCAGATATCATTCGATAAGACTGAGTCATAAAAAAATATTTGTAAAAAATAACTAAATGACATGCTATAATATAGTATCTTATTTATATATATATATATATATTATATTGTTTCAAAAGTTTATTAGATATAAGTGGACTAATAATCTATTTTTTCGACGGCTTTATAATATATTCATAACGTTCAAAATTGTTATAAAAACTTTTTTTTCTCAACTTTAAATATTTTCTGCAATAAATTCAAAAATAATTAAACGAATACAATAAAAAGTTTAGGTTGTTGATATTTAATAATTTGAGGACATGCTCAAAGCAAAATAAAACAATTTGCTCCACGTGTCTAATTATTAAAATTAATTAAATGTCCTTTATTAGCTATTAAAAACCCATTGAGTACATATAAGAGATTTTACGATCAATCATATTCAAAATTCTGTATGAAACTATATTTTATAAAAATTCAAATAATAACATCACTATATCAATTTTTTTTAAAAGACAGTCTCACAATAATAATAATACTTATCACTAAAAAGTGTAATGTTATTTTTTAATAGATCACGAGAAGGTAACTCACAGACAAAAAGTTATGATTTTAATTTTTGATAGCAATATGTTCTAAAAAGAATAAGAATACATTTAGTACATGACTATAGAAATTATAACTATTATTTACAATTAATATTACTATAAACGGTTTTATCATTGTTTTACATAAGAGTAAAAAAAATTGACAATGTTATAAAATTTTTCTTATATAGTTTTAAATATGTAGAATGATAAATAATTGATTACATATGTTGTAGGTCTTATAGAGTATCAACTTTAAGTTTTAATGACAATATACATATTTTATTAGCTTAAATGTTTAAAATTAATCCAAATAAGAAAAAACTGGTCAATAACAAATTTTAAACAAATGTTCAAAAGTTTTAAACATTTTTATACTTAAGTATCAAGAGGAGTACAGCAGTATGGTGGGTAATGATAAAAATAAAATAATCCTCACCTCGCTTACAGTCTATATTAATTAAAGTGTTAATAACTTCAAAAATACTGACTTAAAAATTTGCATCGATTAACAGTTATTTCTTTAGTTGGATAATTTTTTTGTTATTAAGTTATAAATGTATGTAAAAAATTTAAATCAGACCTTATAACAGATAAGTCCCCTAAAAACTATTTAACTATTAATATTTCGATAAATAAATACTATTTAACAAAATCAAGAAAAAAATTCTTAAAGTTATTATTTTTCTAAGAGATATTTAGAGATTAATCACAAATCAATCAGTCTGTAAACTAATTGGCATATATTTAATTTTTGTAATTAATCTAGAAAATCAAAAAATGGTCCAAATAAAAATAATACAATAATAGACTTCAAATCTGATTTTACAAAGCAAATAGTGCTTACTTTTGCATTTGGTATACATGTAATGTCGGCATGAATCTCAGCGTGTGTTCAGATTTTAAATATTTATGCTTAACAATAAATTTATTCATGTTCATGGCAAATTGTCAAAACTCATTTTCACGATGCCATCGCAGTTTTTGATAAACTAAAATACTAACTGAACGACAATGCAAGATGTTAAAACAAACAAATTTCATTTAAATGATTTTATTAATTTGAAAAACTTTTAAAGTAGACGATTTTCACTTATTTTACTTTTATTAACGACTTGATAGTAAATAAGATAAATTATACTATATATTGATTAACTAACCTAATAGTGATGTATTATTAGGTCTTTTCTTTGACACTACGTCGATTTTAAATAATAACTGATTAAACAATTTTCAAAGATATAGAAAATTAATTTTCTAAATATATTTTTTTATACGTTTTTAATATCAACATATTAGATTTTGTGAACTAAAACTCTAAGAAAATATACTAATGTGTTGATTTGTGATATTCGTGTTTCAGTTTGCTTCTCATGTTTACTATACAAATTATACTTCTTATAACTGTATTATGTTATTTTTTTTATTTTTTTCAACAGACACTGTAGAGTTAATATACTGAGTACTCGTTCAAACTAAGGGTAATAATAATAAAATGTTTTTTCTCCGGGTTACAATCAAACTTGGTATCGAATTATTTAAAATATAAAACAGGTTCAGAGCGTGTTACTTATTTACTAACAAGATACATAAGGATTACTTTTTGGAAAAGTCAATGCCAGTAGAACAAATCGATGTGTCTAAAAAAGCAGTCATTACACTTCCACGGTTGATAAATACAAAACAAAGAATGATGTTAATACTACTTCGGTTTAAATCTCAACCCATTGAAGTATAACTTTATATACATTTAATTAATATACTAAATTACATTTTCTCTACATTTTCTTGATATTCTGCGCCATATCTTTCCGATACTCCCACGTAAAATTAACTATACAATTTAATATTTTATTTTACAACTTTTTGTTAAGATCTATACTACGCTAAAAATGCATAATAATTATTTATAGAAATGAACTTCGCCTAATGCACAAATAGGTGGATAAAAGAATAATTTTTTCAATACTTTTGTACAATAACCAATTCATTTCAAATAAGTAGTTTTGATGTTTATAGAATTTTATAATGTTATAATAGTAAATTTACTAAGTACAATAAAATTGGATCACATACTTATCCATAATTTTCACATGAAATGTGGTCGATATTGCCGCTGTATTACTCCATTCACAGCAGCATTTTACAAGTACTTCTCTTATATTTTAAAAGACACACTGTACTAAATTCTAATGCTAAACATAAACTTTTCGCTAGTTTGCTAATAACGATGACATTCTGCAATAGTATAAAAATAATTGACAAAACTGTAAAAATAATACGACGGTAAAAAAAGAAGAGATAACACTGTACACGCTAGACGTGACAGAAACAAAGCACACGACGTCATGCGCTGGATGCGTAGGACGGAGACTGACGGCGTCAGACCTGGTAGAGTCGTTCTTCCACTGCCGTCCCTCCTCGTTCCAGTCACGAAATTCTCTTCTACCCTTCACCGCATAACCCGTCAGTGGGAGTTGTAGTTCTCTTATGGCCCCACGGCGACGGTAGACGATTCTTCCCTCCACTTCGTATGTTGTCAGTGGGACGAAATGGCCGAGGGTACTATTTGATACAATCCTCTTACGTTCGGGCTTTTGCACTTGGGTACCGTACCAGCGATATCGATTAGTGACAGACGAGTACCAGAGTAGCCATCTGGTAGCGAATAGACTAAACTGCAGCGTCGTAGCAATAACGTTGAATATTGTTATTTAAATTTAATATGCAGTAAAAATAAATTGACAAATGGTCAGAGAAAAAATGTATTAAATTATAAAATATATTTAAATTGTATACTAAGTTATAATAAGTTTATATACTAATTATATACTTTACTGTTAATTAAAATATCTTGCTTTTTATGTGTATCAAGTCTCATAAAATTATTTTCGACCATTGATCTAAACCAAAAACAATAGAAATTTTGCACAACCGTTTTAATTATGTTGTTAACTAAACAATAAACTGAAAGCGAAGTACTATAAAACCAAAATTTATATCTAGGTGGATATTTTATATATCCTGTATAATTGGAATATAAGCTGAAAGGGTAACATAACAAATAGTACAACAAAAGATAACATTTTGAAAATGCTAAAATCAATTTTTTTTTTATTATTTTAAAAAATTCAAATTATGTTTTGTTTTTCTAATATAATTACTATGTAGTTATAACTGACATTAGATTTCAAAATAATTCGATTATACAAAAGCTTTTTTACAAATCAAAGATTTTTCTTAAAAAAATTAAAAACTCAGACTAAATGAAAAAGCTATAGTCTTTCTTAAAACGACTGTATTATTTTCACTGACAAAATACATAGAATAAATTTTAGATAAAAAATTTACCATTTTTACGTAAATTAATATTGTTGTAAAAACAAAACGCGAACCCCAATAACATTAAATAAGTCTATCAAATTTAAGTCAATTTTAATTTTGAAAACAGTAAAAATGTCTATATAAAATATACATCTCTCAAAAATTACAATTACTAAATGAAGTAACATAATATTATTGAGTTACTATTTAAATTTGGATTTTTAGATTTTACAAGTTAGAAATCATTGCAAACTTTTCTAGTTATTGTAAATATTTGGCAACATATTTATCTTAATGAATTGAGCTCACAAAAAATGTTATTGACAGATATCTGTTAACATAATAAATTTAAAAAATGATTATAAAATCATGATAAATTATTAATGATTTAGGTGCAAATTTGTATGATCATTTCAAAGTACTCACTTATTAAAATATATTTTTATTACTTTTAGTAAACAATTAAAATACGTGATTTAAAATAAAATCCTGAAAACTGTGCCATAACTATCAATTAAATGACATTAGTTTTCGATATGTCAAGTCGAATCAAAAACTAAGCAAATAGATTTGACATTTATGCAATACAATACAATGATATTGCGTTACAATTAATAAATTGACGCACAATTCAGGAAAATCGCAATTCTTATATAAAGCCAATCAGCCGATAAAACATTCATTTAGACCAGTATAATTGGTCATAATTATATGTAATAGAAAACTATTCAACAAAAATGATATCCAAATTTTTCATCGTAGCTGCAATTTTTCTGATATCGGTAAGTTTTAATAAAAAATTGAATTAAATTTAAATTAAAAATTAAAGACTAAATATAGTTGGGACAAGTATACATGATATCTGACAGTTAGTAACATTACTATAAAAAAAAAACGCTTCTATGCGAATTTGTTAACTTTTTATTAAAATTATTGTCAGAACCATTTCATTTATTTAATCGCAACGAATATTTAAAGATCTTTAATTTGGTATAAGTTTTAGTTTGTCAAACGACCTGGACACTTTTGAAAATTAAAATAAAGTAATTTTTTTGTGAACATTTTTACTTATGCATATTTTTCATAATAGAACAAATGTCGGGAAATAACCATATTTTTTTATAATCTACTTCACATCAAAAGCTTTAACTTGAAAAATGTTAAAAGTCGTGTGTCATTTTGGAACATTTTTAAAAATTGTGTTAAAAAAATTAAATTACTTAATGGAATGGGTTTTTTCAAACCCTTCCTACTCTCAGATTTTTAGTGATACCTATTAAAATTTCATTAGGAGTTTTAAAAAAAAATATTTAAATAGTTATAAATGTATAAAATAATTTTATAAATGCCTATTTTTACAGTTACTTAATTTTGAGACATTTTTAAAAATGTTCTATAATTAATCAGTTATTTTTAAAAACTCAAGACTGATAGTTTCAAATAGAATAAAATGTTGAAGCAAAGACCAAAATGATCAGTCTAGTGAGAGCTTAAAATTATTCATTAACACAAAAAAAAAATACGTCATAATAAAACCATTATCATCTTACCTTCGCATCCAAACAAAAATGTCTAAAAACTAATAGAACTAAAAGCTATAGATGTTGAATAACTGTAGAAATATTCAATAGTTCTTATCAAATAAATTAAAAATTATTCGCAAATTATGATAACAATTGAATTTGTTTTAAATTAGATAAATATTAGTATTAAAAAATGTTAATAAATAAAAATTCAATATTTTTAATTATAAGAACACATAATCCATAGTTTAACCTATTCAAATAATTTTATTTCAACTATAATTTACCCATAATAATAATTTAAAAAATTCAATTAAAAAGATAAAGATATATTTAAATGTTTTATTTAAAGTAATTATATTTAGATTGTCTTTAATATATTATAGAATACTAATGTTAATTTTTTGTATTATCAAATTAGGAAATCGTAAATGTCAATTCATGCTGTAGAAATTATATATCTGATACGGCAATAACCAGTGAAAATGAAAATATATATGAAACAGAATATTATTCTGAAACCCAAACCGACAGTAAAAGTGTATCAATTGTGACAACATCAAGCGGTGAAGATATTTTTGATATCTTCAACAAGTATAACAGACGTCAACTATGTTCATTCTTCCAAAAGAAGGGATTGAACGATTTGGAACAATTATATATCAGTTACATTAAAAATAACGACGAAGAAAGTAGATGCGCATTCCAAAATGGATTGTATCAATATTATAGTTATAATAATTGTATTGACAATGATATTCTGGAATTAAGAAAATTATCTTCATCTAAACTTGGAATGTCTGGTAAATTATCTTTAAAAAAAAAACTTAAGGAGAAACTCTTAAATAGAACAAGTGAGAGTAATAGCTCAGATTCTGAAGAAAACTGTAGATTAAATAATATTGTCAAAACAAAGAAGGGCAAAGATATATTCAGAATATTACAAAAATACAGTAAAGATCAATTGTGTTTATTCTACAAAAAAAAAGGCATGAATGATGTTGAGAAACTATACTTAGACTACGTACAAAATAATTCCGATTCTGCAAAATTAATTGCATACAGAAGAGCTCTGTATAAATATTATACACAAAATAAATGCATCGATACCGATATTGTGGAATTGAACGATATCGTGAACTCTGTTAGATCAACAAGCTCT
>NW_026099846.1:16380-16923 GCF_025091365.1 Daktulosphaira vitifoliae | reverse complement strand
ACAACATGTTTACACATAAATAGACTTTGAAAGTCGAAAAAAATTTAAAGTGGACGAAAAAGTGAAACATGATTAAACTACTTTCTAAGTAAGAAAAAACTTAAAATTAAGAAAAACAACATGTTTACACATAAAGACACTTTGAAAGTCGAAAAAATTTCTGAGTGGATGACAAAGTGAAAAATCATCAAACGACGTTCTAAGTAATAATAAACTTAAAATTTAAGAGAAACCACATGTTTACACATAAAAACACTTTGAAAGTCGAAAAAATTTNTAAAATTTAAGAGAAACCACATGTTTACACATAAAAACACTTTGAAAGTCGAAAAAATTTTAAAGTTGAAGACAAAGAGAAACATCAATAAACAAAGATCTAAATGAAAAACAACTTAAAATTTAAGAAAAACAACATGTTTACACATAAAAACTCTTGAAAGTCGAAAAAATTTTAAAGTCGATGAAAAAGTGAAACATAATCAAACGACGTTCTAACTAAGAATAAAATTAAAATTTAAGAAAAACAACATGTTTACACATAAA
>NW_026099846.1:8889-13796 GCF_025091365.1 Daktulosphaira vitifoliae | reverse complement strand
AAACGACGTTCTAAGTAAGAATAAACTTAAAATTTAAGAAAAACAACATGTTTACACATAAATAAACTTTGAAAGTCGATAAAATTATAAAGTGGACGAAAAAGTGATACATCATTAAACTACGTTCTGTTCTAAGTAAGAATAAACTTAAAATTTAAGAAAAACAACATGTTTACACATAAATAGACTTTGAAAGTCGATAAAATTTAAAAGTGGACGAAAAAATGAAACATCATTAAACAAAAATCTAAATGAAAATCAACTTAAAATTTAAGAAAAACAACGTGTTTACACATAAAAACACTTTGATAGTCAAAAAAATTTCTGAGTGGACAAAAAATTAAAACATCATCAAACGACGTTCTAAGTAAGAATAAACTTAAAATTTAAGAAAAACAACATGTTTACACATAAATAGAATTTGAAAGTCGATAAAATTTTAAAGTGGAGGAAAAATTGAAACATCATCAAACGACGTTCTAAGTAAGAATAAACTTAAAATTTAAGAAAAACAACGTGTTTACACATAAAAACAATTTGATAGTCAAAAAAATTTCTGAGTGGACGAAAAAGTGAAACATCATCAAACGACGTTCTAAGTAAGAATAAACTTAAAATTTAAGAAAAACAACATGTTTACACATAAATAGACTTTGAAAGTCGATAAAATTATAAAGTGGACGAAAAAGTGAAACATCATTAAACAAAGATCTAAATGAAAAATTAAATTAAATTAAAATTTAAGAAAAACAACATGTTTACACATAAATAGACTTTGAAAGTCGATAAAATTTTAAAGTGGAGGAAAAAGTGAAACATCATCAAACGACGTTCTAAGTAAGAATAAACTTAAAATTTAAGAAAAACAACATGTTTACACATAAATAGACTTTGAAAGTCGATAAAATTTTAAAGTGGACGAAAAAGTGAAACATCATTAAACAAAGATCTAAATGAAAATCAACTTAAAATTTAAGAAAAACAACATGTTTACACATAAATAGACTTTGAAAGTCGATAAAATTTTAAAGTGGACGAAAAAGTGAAACATCATTAAACAAAGATCTAAATGAAAATCAACTTAAAATTTAAGAAAAACAACATGTTTACACATAAATAGACTTTGAAAGTCGATAAAATTTTAAAGTGGACGAAAAAGTGAAACATCATTAAACAAAGATCTAAATGAAAATCAACTTAAAATTTAAGAAAAACAACATGTTTACACATAAATAGACTTTGAAAGTCGATAAAATTTTAAAGTGGACGAAAAAGTGAAACATCATTAAACAAAGATCTAAATGAAAATCAACTTAAAATTTAAGAAAAACAACATGTTTACACATAAATAGACTTTGAAAGTCGATAAAATTTTAAAGTGGACGAAAAAGTGAAACATCATTAAACAAAGATCTAAATGAAAATCAACTTAAAATTTAAGAAAAACAACATGTTTACACATAAATAGACTTTGAAAGTCGATAAAATTTTAAAGTGGACGAAAAAGTGAAACATCATTAAACAAAGATCTAAATGAAAATCAACTTAAAATTTAAGAAAAACAACATGTTTACACATAAATAGACTTTGAAAGTCGATAAAATTTTAAAGTGGACGAAAAAGTGAAACATCATTAAACAAAGATCTAAATGAAAATCAACTTAAAATTTAAGAAAAACAACATGTTTACACATAAATAGACTTTGAAAGTCGATAAAATTTTAAAGTGGACGAAAAAGTGAAACATCATTAAACAAAGATCTAAATGAAAATCAACTTAAAATTTAAGAAAAACAACATGTTTACACATAAATAGACTTTGAAAGTCGATAAAATTTTAAAGTGGACGAAAAAGTGAAACATCATTAAACAAAGATCTAAATGAAAATCAACTTAAAATTTAAGAAAAACAACATGTTTACACATAAATAGACTTTGAAAGTCGATAAAATTTTAAAGTGGACGAAAAAGTGAAACATCATTAAACAAAGATCTAAATGAAAATCAACTTAAAATTTAAGAAAAACAACATGTTTACACATAAATAGACTTTGAAAGTCGATAAAATTTTAAAGTGGACGAAAAAGTGAAACATCATTAAACTACGTTCTAAGTAAGAAAAAACTTAAAATTTAAGATAAACAACATGTTAACACATAATTAGACTTTGAAATTGAATAAAAGTTTAAAGTGGACGAAATAGTGAAATATCATCACACTACGTTCTAAGTAAGAAAAAACTTAAATTTTAAGAAAAACAACATGTTAACACATAATTAGAATTAGAAAGTCGATAAAATTTTAAAGTGGACGAAAAAGTGAAACATCATCAAACTACGTTCTAAGTAAGAATAAACTTAACATTTAAGAATAACAACATGTTTGCACATAAATAGACCTTGAAATTGAATAAAATTTTAAAGTGGACGAAATAGTGAAACATCATCAAACTACGTTCTAAGTAAGAATAAACTTAACATTTAAGAATAACAACATGTTTGCACATAATTAGACTTTGAAAGTCGATAAAATTTTAAAGTGGACGAAAAAGTGAAACATCATCAAACGACGTTCTAAGAAAGAAAAAACTTAAATTTTGAGAAAAACAACATGTTAACACATAAATAGACCTTGAAAGTCAATAAAATTTTAAAGTGGACGAAAAAGTGAAACATCATTAAACGACGTTCTAAGTAAGAATAAACTTAAAATTTAAGAAAAACAACATGTTTACACATAAATAGACTTTGAAAGTCGAAAAAATTTTAATGTGGACGAAAAAGTGAAACATCATCAAACGACGTTCTAAGTAAGAATAAACTTAAAATTTAAGAAAAACAACGTGTTTACACATAAATAGACTTTGAAAGTCGATAAAATTTTAAAGTGGACAAAAGAGTGAAACATCATTAAACAAAGATCTAAATAATAAACAACTTAAAATTTAAGAAAAACTATATGTTTACACATAAATAGTATTTGAAAGTCGAAAATATTTTAAAGTGGACGAAAAAATTAAACATCATTAAACAAAGATCTATATGAAAAACAACTTAAAATTTAAGAAAAACCACAAGTTTACACATAAAGACAATTTGAAAGTCGAAAATATTTTAAAGTGGACGAAAAAGTGAAACATCATTAAACAAAGATCTAAATGAAAAACAACTTAAAATTTAAGAAAAACAACATGTTTACACATAAAAACACTTTGAAAGTCGAAAAAATTTTAAAGTGGACGAAAAAGTGAAACATCATTAAACAAAGATCTAAATGAAAAACAACTTAAAATTTAAGAAAAACAACATGTTTACACATAAAAACACTTTGAAAGTCGAAAATATTTTAAAGTGGACGAAAAAGTGAAACATCATTAAACAAAGATCTAAATGAAAAACAACTTAAAATTTAAGAAAAACAACATGTTTACACATAAAAACACTTTGAAAGTCGAAAATATTTTAAAGTGGACGAAAAAGTGAAACATCATTAAACAAAGATCTAAATGAAAAACAACTTAAAATTTAAGAAAAACAACATGTTTACACATAAAAACACTTTGAAAGTCGAAAATATTTTAAAGTGGACGAAAAAGTGAAACATCATTAAACAAAGATCTAAATGAAAAACAACTTAAAATTTAAGAAAAACAACATGTTTACACATAAAAACACTTTGAAAGTCGAAAATATTTTAAAGTGGACGAAAAAGTGAAACATCATTAAACAAAGATCTAAATGAAAAACAACTTAAAATTTAAGAAAAACAACATGTTTACACATAAAAACACTTTGAAAGTCGAAAATATTTTAAAGTGGACGAAAAAGTGAAACATCATTAAACAAAGATCTAAATGAAAAACAACTTAAAATTTAAGAAAAACAACATGTTTACACATAAAAACACTTTGAAAGTCGAAAATATTTTAAAGTGGACGAAAAAGTGAAACATCATTAAACAAAGATCTAAATGAAAAACAACTTAAAATTTAAGAAAAACAACATGTTTACACATAAAAACACTTTGAAAGTCGAAAATATTTTAAAGTGGACGAAAAAGTGAAACATCATTAAACAAAGATCTAAATGAAAAACAACTTAAAATTTAAGAAAAACAACATGTTTACACATAAAAACACTTTGAAAGTCGAAAAAATTTTAAAGTCAATGAAAAAGTGAAACATCATTAAACAAAGATCTAAATGAAAAACAACTTAAAATTTAAGAAAAACAACATGTTTAAACTAAAAAACACTTTGAAAGTCGAAAATATTTTAAAGTCGATGAAAAAGTGTAACATAATCAAACGACGTTCCAAGTAAGAATAAACTTAAAATTTAAGAAAAACAACATGTTTACACATAAAGACACTTTGAAAGTCGAAAATATTTTAATGTGGACGAATAAGTGAAACATCATTTAACAAAGATCTAAATGAATAGCAACTTAAAATTTAAGAAAAACAAAATGTTTACACATAAATAGACTTTGAAACTCGATAAAATTTTAAAGTGGACGAAAAAGTGAAACATCATTAAACAAAGATCTAAATGAAAAACAACTTAAAATTTAAGAAAAACAACATGTTTACACATAAAAACACTTTGAAAGTCGAAAAAATTTTTAAGTCAATGAAAAAGTGAAACATCATTAAACAAAGATCTAAATGAAAAACAACTTAAAATTTAAGAAAAACAACATGTTTACACATAAAAACACTTTGAAAGTCGAAAAAATTTTAAATTCGATGAAAAAGTGAAACATCATCAAACGACTTTCTAAGTAAGAATAAATTAAAATTTAAGAAAAACAACATGCTTACACATAAAAACACTTTGAAAGTCGAAAAAATATTAAAGTGGACGAAAAAATGAAACATCATTAAACAAAGATCTAAATGAAAAACAA
>NW_026099846.1:7195-7357 GCF_025091365.1 Daktulosphaira vitifoliae | reverse complement strand
AATTTTATCGACTTTCAAAGTCTATTTATGTGTAAATATGTTGTTTTTCTTAAATTTTAAGTTTATTCTTACTTAGAACGTCGTTTGATGATGTTTCACTTGTATCAAGTATCTAGTATCTTGTATCTAGTATCTCGTATCATGTGTCTAGTATCTTGTATT
>NW_026099846.1:5593-7125 GCF_025091365.1 Daktulosphaira vitifoliae | reverse complement strand
TGAAACATCATTAAACTACGTTCTAAGTAAGAAAAAACTTAAAATTTAAGAAAAACAACATGTTTACTCATAAATAGAATTTGAAAGACGAAAAAATTTTTAAGTCGACGAAAAAGTGAAACATCATTTAACGACGTTCTAAGTAAGAAAAAACTTAAAATTTAAGAAAAACAACATGTTTACACATCAATAGAATTTGAAAGACGAAAAAATTTTAAAGTGACGAAAAAGTGAAACATCATTAATTTATCTAGTAACTAGTATCTTGTATCTTGTATCTAGTATCTTCTATCCAGTATCTTGTATCTAGTATTTAGTATCTAGTATCTTGTATCTTGTATCTAGTATCTTGTATCATGTATCTAGTGTGTAGTGTCAAGTATCTTGTATTTAGTATCTTGTATCATGTATCTATTATCTTGTATCTAGTATCTAGTATCTAGTATCTAGTATCTAGTTAATGTATCTTGTATTTAGTATCTTGTATCTTGTATCTAGTATCTTCTATCCAGTATCATGTATCTTGTATCTAGTGTCTAGTGTCAAGTATCTTGTATCTTGTATCTAGTATCTAGAATCTAGTGTATAGTGTCAAGTATCTAGTANTATCTTGTATCTAGTATCTTGTATCATGTATCTAGTGTGTAGTGTCAAGTATCTTGTATTTAGTATCTTGTATCATGTATCTATTATCTTGTATCTAGTATCTAGTATCTAGTATCTTGTATCAAGTGTCTAGTATCTTGTATTGAATGTGACGAAANTACACATAAATAGACTTTGAAACTCGATAAAATTTTAAAGTGGACGAAAAAGTGAAACATCATTAAACAAAGATCTAAATGAAAAACAACTTAAAATTTAAGAAAAACAACATGTTTACAAATAAATAGACTTTGAAAGTCGATAAAATTTTAAAGTGGAGGAAACAGTGAAACATCATTAAACTACGTTCTAAGTAACAAGAAACTTAAAATTTAAGAAAAACAACATGTTTACACATAAATAGAATTTGAAAGACGAAAAAATTTTAAATGGACGAAAAAAGTGAAATATCATTAAACTACGTTCTAAGTAAGAATAAACTTAAAATTTAAGAAAAACAACATGTTTACACATAAATAGAATTTGAAAGACGAAAAATTTTAAAGTCGACGAAAAAGTGAAACATCATTAAACAAAGATCTAAATGAAAAACAACTTAAAATTTAAGAAAAACAACATGTTTACACATAAAGACACTTTGAAAGTCGAAAAAATTTTAAAGTGGACGAAAAAATGAAACATCATTAAACTACGTTCTAAGTAAGAAAAAACTTAAAATTTAAGAAAAACAACATGTTTACACATAAATAGACTTTGAAAGTCGATAAAATTTTAATGTGGAGGAAACAGTGAAACATCATTAAACAAAGATTGAAATGAAAAATAATTCGAAAACTAAGAAAAACAACATGTTTACACATCAATTCACTTAAAATGTCGAAAAAATTTTAAAGTCGACGAAAAATTGAAACATCATTAAACAAAGA
>NW_026099846.1:2228-2992 GCF_025091365.1 Daktulosphaira vitifoliae | reverse complement strand
TTACACATAAAAACACTTTGAAAGTCGATAAAATTTTAAATTCGATGAAAAAGTGAAACATCATTAAACAAAGATCTGAATGAAAAACAACTGAAAATTTAAGAAAAACAACAAGTTTACACATAAAAACAGTTTGAAAGTCGAAAAAATTTTAAAGTGGACGAAAAAGTAAAACATCATTAAACAAAGATCTAAATGAAAAACAAATTAAAATTTAAGAAAAACAACAAGTTTACACATAAAGACACTTTGAAAGTCGAAAATATTTTAAAGTGGACGAAAAAGTAAAACATNTTAGGACACTTTGAAAGTCGAAAATTTTTAAAGTGGACGAAAAACTGACACATCATTAAACGACGTTCTTAGTAAGAATAAACTTAAAATTTAAGAAAAACAACATGTTTACACATAAAAACACTTTGAAAGTCGAAAAAATTTTAAAGTTGATGAAAAAGTGAAACATCATCAAACGACGTTCTAAGTAAGAATAAACTTAAAATTTAAGAAAAACAACAAGTTTACACATAAAGACACTTTGAAAGTCGAAAATATTTTAAAGTGGACGAAAAAGTGAAACATCATTCAACAAAGATCTAAATGAAAAACAACTTAAAATTTAAGAAAAACAACATTTTTACACATAAAAACATATTGAAAGTCGAAAAAGTTTTAAATTGGACAAAAAATGAAACATCATTAAACAAAGATCTAAATGAAAAACAACTTAAAATTTAAGAAAAACCACATGTTTACACATAAAAACA
>NW_026099846.1:0-744 GCF_025091365.1 Daktulosphaira vitifoliae | reverse complement strand
ATTTTAAAGTCAATGAAAAAGTGAAACATCATTAAACAAAGATCTAAATGAAAAACAACTTAAAATTTAAGAAAAACAACATGTTTAAACTAAAAAACACTTTGAAAGTCGAAAATATTTTAAAGTCGATGAAAAAGTGTAACATAATCAAACGACGTTCCAAGTAAGAATAAACTTAAAATTTAAGAAAAACAACATGTTTACACATAAAGACACTTTGAAAGTCGAAAATATTTTAATGTGGACGAATAAGTGAAACATCATTTAACAAAGATCTAAATGAATAGCAACTTAAAATTTAAGAAAAACAAAATGTTTACACATAAATAGACTTTGAAACTCGATAAAATTTTAAAGTGGACGAAAAAGTGAAACATCATTAAACAAAGATCTAAATGAAAAACAACTTAAAATTTAAGAAAAACAACATGTTTACACATAAAAACACTTTGAAAGTCGAAAAAATTTTTAAGTCAATGAAAAAGTGAAACATCATTAAACAAAGATCTAAATGAAAAACAACTTAAAATTTAAGAAAAACAACATGTTTACACATAAAAACACTTTGAAAGTCGAAAAAATTTTAAATTCGATGAAAAAGTGAAACATCATCAAACGACTTTCTAAGTAAGAATAAATTAAAATTTAAGAAAAACAACATGCTTACACATAAAAACACTTTGAAAGTCGAAAAAATATTAAAGTGGACGAAAAAATGAAACATCATTAAACAAAGATCTAAAT
>NW_026099845.1:6490-16946 GCF_025091365.1 Daktulosphaira vitifoliae | reverse complement strand
AATTACAAAGATCTAATTATAAATTGAACAATAGACATTCGTTAAAAAAAAAAAACCACTACAGGGAGGTCGCGGCACAGTAGTGACGTGGCATAGTTGGATCAAGTATAATGATATCTGACAGTAATTAAAATCACTATCATAAAAAAAGCTCGATGCAAATCTTTAGGTAGTGTTTAATTTAAAAAAATTGGTGTATTATTCCAAAAGCTATATGATCTGCTAGTTCCTTATTAATATTCTGATTAAGATAAAGCATGTCGAATGAAAAAAGGGATTATAAAAAAATATTATTTTTCATAAAAAATTGNAGGGATTATAAAAAAATATTATTTTTCATAAAAAATTGTGTTGATCCATACACTTTTCAATATGTTATAGCATTATAAAGTTAAAAATATAAAAAAGAATTTTTTTACAAAAATCGTATTTTTTTATTTACTTTTATATCTGTTTTCACTATGAAGACAAAATAAAGTCGACATTTTTTTTTACCATAATAAAATACATTACATTAGCTTTAATTTAAGATATATATAAAAGTGTCAGACTTTCCGTAACAATTTCAAGGGATACAGGTCAATTATTATACAATTTATAATATACACGAATCAAATATACAAAATTAGAATTTAGGAATACAAGGAATATATTAGACAAATATAAAATTTATAGTTACAATATTATTAAAACTAAGAATATTATTATAAACCTAAAATAAACTATTAAATGAAGACAAAATAAAGTCAGAAATCTTTTTTTACCATAATAAAGTACATTACATTAGCTTTAATTTAAGATTATATAAAAGTGTCAGACTTTCCGTAACAATTTCAAAAGTTAAGCTGAAAAAGTTCTACTTTCTATATGCAAAAGTTATGGCAGTTTTATGTAAAAAATATTGAAAAAATGTCGAAAATTAACGATTTATAATTTGAANAATATTGAAAAAATGTCGAAAATTAACGATTTTTAAATTTGAATTTTTTTTTTGACATTTCCCCCATTTACGGTGAACGAAGGAAATTTTTTCAATTTTTAAGGGTAATGTCTTCGACTAGATACGATTTGTGATCTTTTGGCGTATCGTTGAAAGAAATCAGTTAGGCAAGAGCTGAGAAAAAGTGGTAACAGGCACAAAACATGTATTTAATCTATAGTAATCAACTAAGAAAGTCAATAACCATCTTTGGTTGATGTGTTTAATTTTTTTTTAACATGCTTCAAAGACGCATTTAATAACGTTTTATAACAGTGATTTTAGTCACTGTCAGATATCAATCAATACTAATCTGAAAAATGCTTAAATTGCATTATAGTGTATTCCTATTATACATAACTTTTTAACGTATAAAAAATGTTCCCTCATTTTTGTATATTTTATGTATATGTTTATGTATGTTATTTGTATCATAAATGCTACTTTGACGAAGAGGTTGACAGATATTGAATTGTCTACATTCCACTCACCGCGTGTTGTCTAGAATAGATATTTTTATCATTCGAATTTTTGTCTCTTATTAACTTAAAATGCTTTGTTTATTTAATAAGATTCTTTTAATTAAATTTAATCAAAAATTCATTTTTTTGTGTGTTCAGTCTTCAATGGACTCGTGTATTTTGTTTCAAAAATCATTTATCCAACTTCAATGCAGTAATTGTTGAACAGATTTTTTTTAGTCTTATTACTTTTTGGAAGTTTCTTCCAAAGGTTTGTGTTGACTCAGTAGATTATGATTAATTTTTCTTTCAGCAATTTTAATTGAAAATTAATTACTAAAATTATTTTTAACATTTATTAAAAAAATTTAAATAATATTAAGCTATGTAAGTTTTGCTACAAGTTTTATATGAGTTATGCTAAGAATTAGTAAGTTTTGGTTATATATAAGTAGAATTAATTTTTTCTTATTTAAAAATTCTGTGTGTCATCTAAAAGTAAAAATATATTAACTTATCGTTAAACAATTTTAATTTTGTGACATGAGTTTTATAATCAATGTTAAATTATAAGTAAAACCATTATAATCTCCAGTGGTGCTCAAAGAAAAGTTAAAAATATTAAGGAGTAAAAAATTATTTATTTGAAGTTCTTTTTCTTTAAAATCTAATATACATTTATTGAAATCAGTTTGATATTTCCTTGAAAAAAATATCTGAATAGCCTTTCCTTTTTTTAATAATAATTAAATTTGTTGGACAATTTTCTCATTGGTCCAGCGAGAAAAAAAATCTTAAATTAAATGAGGGCCTTCTGAGCCAGGCCGACACTGCGAAAAGATGATTATTTTGCCAATGTTTTCATCTCGTTAGCTTAACGTGTATCCTGCAAATACAAATGTATTGTTTTATAAATACAAAATGAAGTTTTTTTAAAAATTTAAATTCATTTTATATGTACTTTTTAGAATATGAAAGCATATTCCTAAAAAATAAAAATTAATTTTCAAAATAAAATTACGTAATGTAATGTATTATGTTTTGTAAAAATGTAATTTTGTATATATATATATGTCGTAACACAGTAAAAAGATAAAATTCGAAACTATGTGTAAGTGTGTGTACGAAGATGAATATGAGGAAGTGGTGCCTGCTGTCTAGGTATTCATGTGCGTGTTGTCGTACGGCAGTCACCGTGCTCGGCTGACACTCCGGGTTAGCTGTGGGTGTCGAAAGGCTGTTGTTATAGGAAGGGAGAATAAGAGTAACACCTAGGTATGAGGTGCAGACGAAGTGCAAGACACAAGTACTTCAAAGAGAGAACGGGGTAGCCGAGTATAAGGTGCAGACGAAGTGCAAGACACAAATACTGGGCGTACCAGATAAGGAGTATAACAAAGTACGAGGTGCAGACGAAGTGCAAGACACAAGTACTTCAAAGAGAGAACGGGGTAGCCGAGTATAAGGTGCAGACGAAGTGCAAGACACAAGTACTTCAGAGAGAGAACGGGGTAGCCGAGTATAAGGTGCAGACGAAGTGCAAGACACAAATACTAGGCGTACCAGGTGAGGAAAGATAACAGAGTACAAGGTGCAGACGAAGTGCAAGACACAAGTACTCTGAAATGTCGAGGAAAAGAGTATATAGGTTAGAAAAGGAATAAACAAAGACTTTACTTTAAGCAGTAAGCCGGACAGCGACAACCGAGTACTGAGACTGATGAATGACCCAAGGCACTGGAGTCGACTGACCACGATGGTCAGGTCTATTGGGTTTTTATAATAATTACACTTATTGCCGATTTGGCAATAAATATTATTTGTTAATTCATCAGTCTCAGGCAGCGGATGTGCTGTCTATATTTTATTAAAATAATTCTCACGATTATGAAAAAGTGACACCATCACATATATGTCCTATAAAAAAAGTTGTACAGTTTCAATATTACATTATTATATTTTGATTTCCATTTAATGAGAAAAAATGAATAATTGTTTGATTATCAATTATGATTATAAATTAAAATATTTAACTCTATACGTATATTTGACAAAACTTCAAATAATCATAATTCAAATGAATAAAACTCAACCATTATTTAATGAATTGACTGCATATTTTTAATCGAGTTAGTTAAGTTTAAAACTAATTATCTTAATAGAAGATTTAATTAAGTTTATTATTAATCATAAACTATTGTCCACTGTTAACTTATAACTGCCTTGTGTTTACTCAATATGACTAGAGCGTAGGAGTATTGCAACAAAATATTTGGGAACTCTAATTACATAATTTTTTACCTAATCTAAACAATATTTCTATACAACAAGAAATACAAATTAATTCATTTTCGGTATATTCTATGGCAGAATTTTAAGAGACAAAGCCCCCTCAAGTCTCTCCAGATTGCGGTTAAATCCAGACTGGACTGAATTAATTTCGTTGCCCACTTTTGAAAAATGAAATGANATTAATTCATTTTCGGTATATTCTATGGCAGAATTTTAAGAGACAAAGCCCCCTCAAGTCTCTCCAGATTGCGGTTAAATCCAAACTGGACTGAATTAATTTCGTTGCCCACCTTTGAACATTGAAATGATACGTATTAAATCATATTTTTGTTTGATTTCATATGAGACTAATTGTAATAACAGTTTTAGAGAATGGGATACCGAATATTTTTATAAGCACATCTGTTTAATGACGAATCCTAACATAAGTGAAACGTACCCCTATATCTTTTAACTAAACTAATTAAATGTTATCATATTAATTTGCTTATGTAACTAGTTGTTTTAGTTCAAAGCCCCCTTTCTTACCTTTATGTACCTATTTTATCAAAAGTCGGATACATTTCGGGGATCTTTATTGTAATAATTATTCGTTAATAGACAGTAATCAATTATAACGCTATTTTATTAAATTAATTATTATTTATTAATTAGTGATAAGAATTATATTTTTCCATTAGTTATTATATGCTACGATATTCATCTACTACGAAATTTGATAATTTTTTAATAGATTTCGCGAATAATCGATATTCCGAGCTAACTTCATTCGGAGCAATCAATTAATAGTCCTATTCGGAGTATTCATCGTCGTAGTAAAATCCAAATTTTTGTAACCGTAAGTATTCGTAGTAATTGTTGTCGGAGTAAATGTATTCGGAGGATTTTTTTACAGTGTCAGAGTAAATGAATGTCGGGGCATCATCAGTTCGTGGCAATCTCCGTAACCCGTAATAAGATAGTATTTACTTCCGTCATTTACGTAATATGGTCAAACCATAAGAAAATTGTAAAAAAAATCAAAATTTAATTAACTTCAAAATGCTGTATAAACGTAACTACTGAATTAAAATAAGAGTTTTTGGTATCAACAATTTTCATTAAAACGTATCTATAAAATGGCTATCATCAAATCTTAAAAAAAAATTTAATAAAAAAATTAATATTTAAAATATTTTTTGTAATTGCGATAAATAACATAAAACTTATTTTAAATAGAGTTCTATATTGTAAAAATTGTTTTAAAAACAAAAGTATAAAATCTTATGTAGAAAATAAGTTATATGAGTTGTCAGTTAGATTTGTCTCCATTCTGTATTTTATTAAAAGTTCTACATTAAAATCTATTTTATTGATAAAATATAATAATTTAAGATAAAACCAAGTATTTAATTAACGTTTAACAAAATTGCTGTGCGTGTTGTTTTTTATTCCAGCTTATCTCGTAGCTCTATTAGTGATTTAATATTATTTTAGATACATAACAAACAACTAACATAAATAAAAATAAAACAAGTATAAAATCTAAACAAATAAAGTCTTAGAAAATGTTTCCTTGATGATAATTTGTTAAAAAGTGACGCGATAAGCTCTTTGTTACGACGTGAGCTTTACCCACTCTGTCACAGATTCGGCCGCACTCTCGGCGAACATTCTAACGCAGCACTACACCTTAAATGCATTTCTAAAATTTTAAACACAAAAATATGACTATTATTTAAGTAATCATTCTGTTTTCATATAATTTTCATATAATTACTCATTATTTTTATCTTAACATAGATTGTTTATTTTTTTTTAATTTTATATGGGTGCGGCAGAGGAATAGGATGTTTTTGAAATAATCATAAAATCATTAGTTTTTGCTTTAGGAAAAATTTATTGGTAGACCAACATACACAAAGACATAGCATTTGATAATACTCGGATGGATTTCCAGTTGTGGAAAACAATATCGGGTATATGGTGACCGTTTCCATCGACGCATTTTTGAAGGCGTTCGCGGAAACTAGTCTCGACTTTTCCAACAAATCTCTATTGATTTCACTAATTTCCTGGCCAACTGAATCTTTCAATTCTTTTAATGTACGAGGATTATTTCCATAGACGCGGGACTTGAGGTACCTCATAAAAAGAAATAACACATGGACATGTTCGGGGACCGAGGAAGCCATAAAACGTCCCCTAAACTTGAAATTGAAAGGTTGGCAAATAAGGGACGAGAACAGGGCATGGATGCCCTGGCGGTGTGTGCCGTGGCTCCATCTAGCTGAAACCACAAACGGTCACGGTCAATACGTCTTCTTTCTAACTCGTTGATAAAGAAGGCGTTTACCATATTAACGTAACGTTACTGTAACAGTAACCGCATTTTCCTCAAACAAATAGGGACCTATCAATCTGAAGGATGTTCACCCATCGTAAGTATGTGTTCCGCGTGGGAACAGAGTCATTTCGATTAATACCGCCGAATCGACTTCGGAACTCGCGCTGAACCGAAACCACTGACTCCGCTACTCTTCGCAAAGCAATAGTACGCGAAAACGCGTTGGTCTAACGTCCACCGCTCCATAGTAGCAATTGAAATTGAAATGCTTTGAGTCAAGGCACTGAATGTAGTCTGACGCATACCCTTCCCTTCTCTAATGGCCGAGTACTACCTGTCCTAAAAACGTTCGCTCTTTGTGCCGCACGCTGTACTTTTTATACTATATTATGATATGCAGACATTTCAATTAAACAAGGTAAATATTTAAATAAATACAGACAACATTTTGTTGGAGATTTGGTAAAATATAATACTGAATTAAATTCAAATTTATTTTTTATTATTCAAGTATACATAGGTAAATAAGCTGTAATTATTATTATTTGTAATTATCTATAATTACTATTGCAAGCATTTTCATTTACAATAAAAAATTTTTATTAAGCAACATCTTCTACAGCATAATAATGAAATCCTTCATATGGTTCAACAATATACAAACACTTTTCATTATTCATATCAAGATTTTCAAGATTAGGCCAATTTTTATGATATAATGTCCATTTATTCCTTGGTCCTTCTCTATAGACATAAATGCAAACATCTAAAGCGTACGCTGCGACAAACAGTTCTACATTTGATCCTATTCTATCTAAAAAATACAAATTTAAACTTATGTCAAATATAGTTTTTTGGAAAACTAATATTATGGACAGAGGAAACCATTATTTTGAACATGAAATTTGACAAGAGTAAATATCAGTTTTTATGTAAAAAGCTTTAGTTTATGCAATAAACTAAAATATGATTTTCCTGTAATTTTTAGGGTAATTAAAATTATTTTATCCTTGAGTAACAACATTTAAAAAACTGTTTAAATTATGCGTTGAACTTATTGGTTATTTTAATAAAAAATAAACTATTAAATGATGAAAAGAATATTTCAGTAATATTAGTCTAATTTTAATGTAATTAATTCATTCAAATTCATTAATTATGAAAATATAATATTACTTTGTGACATAATTATGTTAATATAATATTATCGTTTAATATGATAATAAATACCAAACAATATTATCTTTTCGTTATCATAAGGTTTTTTTTTAAATTTACAAATTTTTTTTACAAAAATCATGTTTTAATAGGAAAACATTTGCTGACTACGTCTCATGTTTTATTTTTACCTTTCTCGTGGCCCGATTGCGTCCACAGTAATAATTAATAGATAAATATGATGCAAATCAACAAATGTCATAACAAAATTAATAAGTGATAAAATGTGACAAGTAATAATACAGTAATAATCAATTGATATTTTGAATGCTGTGAATAATGTGAGTAAAAACAAAATTTGAAAAAAGTCTAATAAAATTATATGAAAAAATCACAATGAAATCTTGGGACACACTCATATAATACCTTATTGCGAATGCATTTGAAACATCAGAAAAACGTAATTTTACACGTAATCAAGATATCCCCTTTAAATATAGTTTTGATGATGTTTTAATGCCATTATCAATTAAAATAGTTTAAGATGAGCACTAATCTCTCTAAACAATAATTAAATTGATAATAAAATATTTGTTACACGATTTGAATATATTTTACATACTATTTTCATTTATACGTCTAGTTTCTAGGTACTTATTTAATTTATCTTGATCTCCATCAAAAAGATCCCTTAACGGTTTACTCTGCAAGGAATTCTAAAAAAATATTTACGTACCCATAAATTATTGCTTGAAAAATAATAAATGAATATCGTTAGCTTAGTGACAAAACTTCGAAACTACATTTTCTGTGACATTGACTTTTTGATATTAAAATGCAATTTATTTATTATAATTATTTTATGATATAACGTGATCATTATAAGCAATTTTTTTTTTAATTTCATTCTGTATTTTATGATTTTGTGTACTTCAAATAATATTTTAATGGTAATAAAAAAATGTATTATGAATAAAAACTTCTATAAATAAATAAATTGTGTATACACTTAATATCAGATTTGTGCCCCTCCCTAAAAATTACAAATTTGTAGATACGAGTTATTGCTACTAAGGTACTGATATAATAGATATTTATAGCTACTTATATATTATAGTACCTCATGTATCTTATTTCTTATAGTTTCATGGTACTGATCTGTATTACAAAGTAACTGAGATAGAAGTTTGTAAGTAACATTTCCAACGTTATTTGGATTTACAGTTGTATTTAAAGTTTGATTGGGTTTAGTTAATATTTTGTGAATATTTTTCGGATATTGTTTAGTTGATTTTTGAAATTTTAAACCTAATTTCACGCATTTTTTCTTACGCAACGCTGTGTCCATTGGATTATAGAAGTTATGATTGTTTAGTATTACGTCTTCAAAATGAGATGCGTGATGTATGTTAGATTCAAATTTCGTATGGAATTTCACTTGTTTAGGAGGTTCATCTCCGATTACCTAAATATAATCAAATTGTTTGTTTATTGCCATACTATTAATTTTATAATTAATGATTTTTAATACGAAATTGACTGTAAATTTAATCTCAAAGTTTATATTTATAGAGTCTCCAAAAAAATATAATTTAAATATATGAACACTATTTTCTCAAAAATGATAAATGAGCAAACTATTAATTTTTTAAAATAATGGTTGAATACAAATTTAATCATAATATAAAAAAACCCATCACAGGGGGGGTCGCAGCACAGTGATGACGTGGTATAGATGGATCAAGTATAATGATATCTGACAGTGATTAAAATCACTATCAAAAAAAAACGCTTCGATGCAAATCTTTAGATACTGTTTAATTTTAAAAAATTGTTGGATTATTCCAAAAGCTACATGATCTGCTAGTTCATTATTAATATCCTAATTAAGATAAAGTATGTCGAATGAAAAAGGGATTATTAAAAAATATTATTTCTCATAAAAAAATAATGTTGATCCATACACTTTTCAATATGTCATAGCATTATAAAGTTAAAAATGTAAAAAATAAAATCGAGAATTTTCACACAATAATAGTATTCGGTAGCCATTTTCACCGTGAAGATAAAATAAAGTCCGAAATTTTTTTTTTGCATAATAAAGTAAATTACATTAGCTTTAATTTAAGATATATATAAAAGTGTCAGACTTTCCGGAACACTTTCAAAATTTAAGTTGAAAAAGTTAATTTTTTGTGAAAAAGTGGTCATTTTAAATCCCCCCCTGTGGGCAGGTAAAGGGTCAGATATAAAAAAAATATATACCAAATGATAGGTAAAGACATCATGCATCTATAAAAAAAAAATTATATTGATCCATACATCTTTCAAAAAGTTATAGCATTATAAAGTTAAAAATATAAAAATGAATTTTTTTACAAAAATCGTATTTTTTTTATAAACTTTGATGTCTGTTTTCACCATGAAGATAAAATAAAGTCCGAAATTTTTTTTTTGCATAATAAAGTATATTACATTAGCTTTAATTTAAGATATATATAAAAGTGTCAGACTTTCCGGAACACTTTCAAAATTTAAGTTGAAAAAGTTCTACTTTCTACATGCATTTTTTAGATTTGAACCCCCCTCGTATATAGGGAAATGGTCGGATTTAAAAAAACAGTATGTCAAATGAAAGATGTATATAAATACTACTCCTCATGAAAAAATTGTACTGATCCATACATTTTTCAAAAAGTCATAGCATTATAAAGTTAAAAATGTAAAAAATAAAATCGAGAATTTTCACACAATAATATTATTCGGTAGCCATTTTCACCATGAAGACAAAATAAAGTCCGAAATTTTTTTTTTGCATAATAAAGTATATTACATTAGCTTTAATTTAAGATATATATAAAAGTGTCAGACTTTCCGGAACACTTTCAAAATTTAAGTTGAAAAAGTTATACTTTCTACATGCATTTTTTAGATTTGAACCCCCCTCGTATATAGGGAAATGGTCGGATTTAAAAAAACAGTATGTCAAATGAAAGATGTATATAAATACTACTCCTCATGAAAAAATTGTACTGATCCATACATTTTTCAAAAAGTTATAGCATAATAAAGTTAAAAATGTAAAATACAAAATCGAAAATTTTCACACAAAAAAAGCATTTGGTAGCCATTTTCACCGTGAAGATAAAATAAAGGGCGAAATTTTTTTTTTGCATAATAAAGATTATTACATTAGCTTTAATTTAAGATATATATAAAAGTGTCAGACCTTCCGGAACA
>NW_026099845.1:0-6422 GCF_025091365.1 Daktulosphaira vitifoliae | reverse complement strand
ATTGAACTGATAAACCTTAAAAAATATCAAAGTGTGAAGTTTCTATATTACATCACTTACTTGGATACAATCAAAAAATGTAAAACCGAACAAATAGGTTTGGACACAATTTGGCCATCATCTTTTTTTTAATAATTTTTTATCAATATAAAAATCAATTTTTATTAAGTTTAAAATCACTTTAATAATGTATAAGAAATATTTATTAGTCAGGTCAAATTAAAATACATGCGTCATTTCTACTTACTTTTGAGTTTTCTGCTTTTAGTGGAATGATGAACATAAGTACAGAAAAAAAATTGAAAATCTTAATCTCCATTGTAATAGTCAATTTAGTAAATTTTTTTATATTTTTCTTTAAAATATTTTATCAAATACTAAGTAAAAGATTTTTGTACCAAGTGTTTTATATAGTAAAAATAATTTTATTTTCTGAAATTAAACAAATAAAATATTTTCATATAAATTAAAAAAATAATAATAAATTAAAATATAATTATGACTTTTCTGTTTTTTAATTATCTCTCAATATAAAAGAAGAACGAATAATATCTACTCATTTGTCTATCGTCATGAATTAATATTCAGCATGAGTAATAATCATTATTTGAATTACAAAGATCTAATTATAAATTGAACAATAGGCATTCGTTTTAAAAAAAAAACCAGTACAATGGGGTCGCGGCACAGTAGTGACGTGGCATAGTTGGATCAAGTATAATGATATCTGACAGTAATTAAAATCACTATCATAAAAAAAGCTCGATGCAAATCTTTAGCTAATGTTTAATTTTAAAAAATTGGTGGATTATTCCAAAAGTTACATGATCTGCTATTTCCTTATTTATATCCTAATTAATATAAAGTATGTCGGATGAAAAAGGGATATAAATATTATTTCTCATAAAAAAATTATGTTGATCCATACATTTTTCATATAGTTATAGCATTATATAGTTAAAAATATAAAAAAGAATTTTTTACAAAATTGTATTTTTTTTATTAACTTTTATGTCTGTTTTCACCATCAAGACAAAATAAAGTCCGACGTTTTTTTTTACCATAATAAAGTACATTACATTAGCTTTAATTTAAGATTATATAAAAGTGTCAGACTTTCCGTAACAATTTCAAAAGTTAAGTTGAAAAAGTTCTACTTTGTATATGCAAAAGTTATGGCAGTTTTATGTAAAAAAAATTGAAAAAATGTCGAAAATTAACGATTTTTAAATTTGTATTTTTTTTTCTTGAGATTTCCCCCATTTACAATCTTTTCAATTTTTAAGGGTAATGTCTTCGACTAGATACAATTTATGATCTTTTGGCGTATCGTTGAAAGAAATCAGTTAGGCAAGAGCTGAGAAAAAGTGGTAACAGGCACAAAACATGTATTTAATCTATAGTAATCAACTAAGAAAGTCAATAACCATCTTTGGTTGATGTGTTTAATTTTTTTTTAACATGCTTCAAAGACGCATTTAATAACGTTTTATAACAGTGATTTTAGTCACTGTCAGATATCAATCAATACTAATCTGAAAAATGCTTAAATTGCATTATAGTGTATTCCTATTATACATAACTTTTTAACGTATAAAAAATGTTCCCTCATTTTTGTATATTTTATGTATATGTTTATGTATGATATCTGTATCATAAATGCTACTTTGACGAACAGGTTGGCAGATATTGAATTGTCTACATTCCACTCTACGCGTCCTGTCTAGAATAGATATTTTGATCATTCGAATTTTTGTCTCTTATTAACTTAAAATGCTTTGTTTATTTAATAAGGTTCTTTTAATTAAATTTAATCAAAAATTCATTTTTTTGTGTGTTCAGTCTTCATTGGACTCGTTTTTTTTGTTTCAAAAATCATTTATCCCTAATTTACAAGATAGGAGCCTCTTCTGAGCTCATCCCATCTAAACATGTTAAATAAACAACTTAGTTACGAGATTTTGGTGTATATCTGCTGTCCACGACTCATCGACCTTAAGATACAATTATATTTTAGTTAAGTTTACACATATCCTAGTTTTTAATATTTAGTGTTTTTATCTATTTATTTAGTATTTTAGTGTATTTAGTTTGACATACATCATGGTCGTCGTCAGAGTAATTTTTTCTAGTTTAATTTTCTTATTTTTTTTTATCCTATTTTAGTCCGACATTATGTCAGCTAAATAGGTTGTGAGCCATGTTCTAAATTTTTCTGAAAACCACGACAGATGCATATCCCTTTGTGTCCAAAATTTAAATTTAATGATTTTTAACCTTTCATCGTTTTGTATTATTGTAGTTAATATATAGATGAAAATATTTTTTCTATTTGCAATTAATTTAATTATTAGTGTGTTGCTGTTAAATTGTATTGTAAATGTGTGTATCAATAATACTTTCAAGAGTGTACCTCGTCTAAATGTTGTTATGACAAAAGTATTGTCTTATACGTACTGACGAATATGTATGATTATTTAAATAATATAATCGTTAAAGAAGATTTGATGTATTTACTATTTGTATAATATCAGCAATGAACAATTTTTACAAAAAAAAAATATATAAATAAATTTATTATATTAAATTAATATATTTTCCATTGTTGTGCAAAACTTATTTTAAAAATTCCGAAAAGAACGTTAAGAATGATACTATAAACAACAATTCACTATCAGAAATAAAGGGATAGCTAATTGTAAATAAAAAATGTACGAATTGGTATTATTTTATTGGCCTTACGCACAGTTATTTTTGTCCGCCGAAAAAAAATTATTTCTAAAATCTAGAATACTTGCTCTAAAATATCTATGTATAATATAATACTTGGTTAAAATAGAGTAATTTTTAGCATTTTGCTTTTAAATTACCAAATCGACTCAAAAAATACGCTATTCGTAAGTTCAATTTTTTTTTTTAATATCTTTGACCTTAGCTTTAAAAAATAAATAAACTTGTTCAAAAAATCGACAACGGAAGATCTTTAAATTAAAATAATCGTAACATAACGTAATCTATACATCAAACCGCTATAAATAGCGAACGGTTTAACACAAGACCTTGATATTATATATTTGGTATAAGCAATACACTAAGATGGAATTTTCATAATTATTTTGATATTTTGAGTATATTTAAAAATGGGATTTTAGAACGCTTAACGCTCTGCATTAATATTTCTGCTCCTATAAATATGTGTACATTTAATAATGTATATAACTTTATTCTAAAATTTACTGCTTAATCTAATTTATATCTAACTATATTTTATTAACTTTTGATTTATTTATACATGTTCGTTAAAATAACTGTGATATAGGCACAATTTAAGAAATAATGTTCAAATGTACTTTGAACATTGTTTGTGCAGTTGGGAAAATTTTTTGTATAGTTGAGAAAAACATTTTGGGTATCTGAAAATTATTTAAACTATGATTAAAGCAAGCAATTAAAATACTTTTTGAAATATTGTATTTTTATTAATATTTCTTCGGTGATATCATCAAAATAGTGAATTCAAATTCTGAATACAATAAAAAAACAGATTAATTATTTATAAGTTGGTAAACAGTCCATAGCCAAAAATTATTATCGTGAGGTAGACGAATAAAGAAATATTTTACTATAATTTTTTTTGGTTTAATATTCATCTAATAGTATAATGTTTAGTAAACAATTCAGTCATTGCATTAATATTGGGGTAGGAAGCTGTAGCCTTATCAGCTCATCTGGCTACGCCACAGAACTAAACAATTCTTTGAATTTTTTTTCTACATTGTTAATTTAGTCGAACACTCTATACTATGAAACGTTAAAGGCTATTTTTATTTTTATTATTTTTTCCTCGAGTGCTAACGCAGTTTCATATTTTTTAAATCACAAAATATTTAGTAATAATTTAATGTTTCTTCAAACAATATTTATTATGACAAATTATTTTTATTATAGTTCTAAAAGTTTAACTATAATTTAATTCATAATAAAAATAAAATAAAAATAGTTAAATATTTTAAATAGCTTGCAAATGGTCTTTTTGTTGGCCTGCAACAACATCGTNTAAATATTTTAAATAGCTTGCAAGTGGGCTTTTTGTTGGCCTGCAACAACATCGTAGTTTGCCACTTGCATAACGATTAGCTATTATAATAGTAGTAAGGGTCGTCACTACCTAGGCGAAGTGTCTCGCCTATCAGATATAATTACCGGATGACCATAGGTGGAATTTAATTATAAGTTAATTAATAGTATACTTTAAATTAATATGTCGTTATATGTATAAATGATCATAACATCTCGTGGTTTATTAACTTCAACTATGATAATTGAAGTTGTAAGTGGTTGATATGTAAAACATACCGTAGTCCGTCTCTAGATTAAGGAACACGGATAAAATATACGCGAGTACTTAAGTTACTCATGCAATAAAATAAATATGACAGTTAAAATTAATAAGGAAATTTAATTTAATTGTTAAAAAAAAAATTAAGTTAAACATGGATAAAAATACGAATGTATCAAAAACCATGTCTAAAATGAAAGGCAACAAAAATAAAATAAAATATTTAAACGAAATCAAACAATATAACTGACATCACGGACGGTATTGGAACACATCCGTTAATGTTAATCGGATATTAATGAAAAACACCAGTAGCGGTCTGGACACTGGCTCCTTAGAGTTGACTAGGAGAAAAGGAAACACATACTCTCCACACATAAATAAAATTAAGTAAATCTATAATAAAATCAAAATGAAATAAAGTAATAAAAATATAGTTAATTACATAAATATTATTATAAAAAAGAAAACTATACTCTGTCTTCGAAAAGACCCATTTGATGGTCTAGGTACTTCGGCGATAAGACCTGGCTTTTTGTTGTTGGAGGCTCTACACCATCATTGAACAAATAATGACAAGAAAACAATAAATATGTGCCCTCTAGCATGGTTAATGTCAAAAGAAAAGATGAAAAGCCAACACCGATCTATGGGCAATTTCAAATCGATAATGGCCAGTATTTTTGGAAGGGATTAATAAACAATTCAATTTTAATTATATTTATTCTCTTTTGTCGCCTTATCTAGCGATTCGTGGTAAAAATAAAAAGCTGTTGACACCATTGTATCAGAAAAAAGTTTATTCGTGCAATCTCTTACACGATACAGGATAAATTAAAAAACCCAGCACAGTGGGGACGTCTCATCTATACTGGTCCAGTATAGATTAAAATCACTATAATAAGAGACGCTTCGATGCAAATCTGTAAATGGTATTTAATTTAAAAAAATTGGTGGATTTTCCAAAAGCAATATGATTTCCTATTTCCTTATTTATATCCTGATTAAGATAAAGTATTAGATTTGTGATCTTTTGACGTATCGTTAAAAGAAATCGATCCAGTGAGAGCTGAGAAATGGTGGTAAGAGACACAAAAAAAAATAATAATAATAAAAAAAAAAACATATCATAGTAAGACCGATACCTTCTCAACTTCGCATCGAAGCTAAAAGGGTAACTGATTTTTTTTTATCTGTATAACATAATAAAGTACATTTAATATTCTTACACAATTAATATGATCGTAAAGTGATATTATTCATTGTCTGTGGCCACAAAATCGATTTTAATCAATAAAATTATTGTGTATAATCATTTTATTGTTTACGAGTAGATACAGGAAAAATGTTTGGGTATCACATTCAAATATGTACAAATAGGGCTATGATAAGGCGAGCAACGGGAGCAAGGGCTCTAGGGCGCCACATATTTTGACATTGGTCAGTTTCTAAGATTGGAAGGCCATGGGAATACGATCGACAATTATTATGACAGAACAAAGACTAAAAATTAAATTAGGAAATCAATATTTTTATTATTTTGCTGATATTCATGTTCGGCAATGCCCATACAAAATTTATATGATATTAATATAGTCATCGATGACCAGTTGTCTGTTACGAATAAATGTATTAAAAATTTGTTTTTTAGTTGTATCTCTTTTCCTTTACATTTATTTTTTTATATTATAACGGACAAGAATACTTTAAAAAAATAGCAATAATTGTTAGTTTCAAAAATAATGATATTGTACTTCAATATATTATATTGTTGAGGTTAGGGAGTTAATGCGAAAGTAGTGAACGGTTTTAATACAGTGTTTATGTANGGTTAGGGAGTTAATGCGAAAGTAGTGAACGGTTTTAATACAGTGTTTATGTATGTACAATTTTTTATGGAAAGTATATTTAATGTGTACCCATGTTACACAGGGTCGTCACCCAAAAATAGGCCAGCACTGTATAGACGTACATACCTATATATAATAGTATAGTACTATCGTAGTATACTAACATTGAGACTTGGTCATTGCTTTTAATACTTTATACAAGTATTGAGATTTTTATGTGTTTTTAAGAAATT
>NW_026099844.1:9270-16967 GCF_025091365.1 Daktulosphaira vitifoliae | reverse complement strand
CTATGTTCTTACCACTTATATTACACACGTTTTATTTCTATTTATTTAATTCGTAATACATATTAATTAGCATAGAGGGAGTTGCTGATGTGACAATTCTACTCGTCCGTAGTCCGGAGCTACTGACGTCGAACTAACAAAGGGCAGTTGTGTTTAAGTGGCCGTTATAGACATAGTTTTCAATATTATTACTTACGTCTTATTTATATTATTTATAACTTAACTTGTTTTATTCAACGACCCGTCTATCGCCAATTGTCATCATAGCCAACCAACTCCGTCTCATTTGGATATACCTACTAACCAACTGTACTAGGATTCAGGTCAGACATATTGTACATTACATATAACTTATATTTACTAAACATCTAAATATAACTTTACTTTGTCGTTGACATAAAACAATAGTCTAATTTTATTTAATAATCTATCCCCTGTAACTAAGGTACACAATTGCCTGAATCTCCTTCAGGCAATTAAAACTCATTTAAGGAGATAGGGACGATATTTGGGCAGACGTCGGGTAGCTTCCGATTTTTGGTTTTGTTCAAGATCCTCAACTATTAAACAAGCCCCTAACAATAGTGTTTAATTTAAAAAAAAAAATTTGTTAAAAATGTAGGTCTTATGAGAGCTGAGAAAATAAATGATAGCTACAAAAAAAAAAAACCACATAGTAAAATAATATTAATATGAATTTCTTCTCACGAGAGGAGACTACAGTAATGGAATCCTTGATATTTATTGAAGTTATTGAATCTAAATGAGATAAAAGTCAAATGATTTGAACATTTTATTCAAAACTCAAAAAAAATGCAAAATTTTATTGGCCACAGACGGATTTGAACCTCGTATCGTAGGCATATAAAACACAAGTGTTACCGACTCGGCAAATGTTCGTAGCTTTCGTGACATGAAAAAATTGGCTAAACATTTTTTTTTAACTCAAAAAGAATTAAAAAAAAATTCAGTGCCACAGTCGTGAACGACCCAAGTGTTACTGTCTCAAAAACCGTACGTCTCATTCGTCACTTAATAAAAATGGAAATTTAGTTAGTTCAAATTTTAAAGTTATTTTTCTCACTTCAAAGAAACAAAAAAATTTAAATATGATTAATTTTTTATTCTATGTCATTTAGATTGATATAATATTTATGAAAATCAGTCTAATCCCCTTATAATAAAATAAAATACAAAACAAGAATTTTAAAACAATAACAGTCTATTTTTAAATACGGTAGCTATTTTCACCATGAAGACAAAATAAAGTCCAAAATTATTTTTTTTTATGTTAAAGTATATTACATAAACTTTAATTTAAGATATATATAAAAGAGTCAGTATTTCCGGAACATTTCCAAAAGTTAAGTTGAAAAAGTTCTACTTTCTATATGCATTTTTATGTTTTGAACCCCCCCTGTATTAAGGGAAAAGGTCCGATTTAAAAAAAAAAGCATGTCGAATGAAAGAAGTATATAAATACTATTTCTTATAAAAAAATGTATTGATCCATACATTTTTCAAAAAGTTATAAAATTTTAAAATTAAAAATGTAAAATATAAAATTGAGAATTTTAACACAAAATTAATTTAATTGAAAGTCTTACAATTGTCCTTCAAAATATAAGAAACCAATATGATGAATAGGAAAATAATGGCATGAAAAGGGCTAAAAATGAAGACTATAAATTAAGACACAAAAAAAAAATAATAAAAAATAAAAAAAAAATACATCATAGTAAAATTAATACCTTCTCAGCTTCGCATCGAAGCTAAAACCAATAAAAAAAAAAATAGTTAAAAAGATTTACTCAATTGTGAGCGTATAATTAAAATTCGTTATAATTGTAAAAATCCATCGTTAAATGCAGGTGAAACTAAAAATAATTTTTTATTTAAATTTATGATTTATATAGTAACATATTACAAAAAAATTTGGAATATTATATACTGATAGTAGCACACATAAATAGAGTTAAAAAATGAATAAATTACAAAGTAAAATTATTTACTTTTGTAGTTGAATACTTTTATCATATCAAATCTAATTCGACAATAAATACTTTAAGAATATTAGAAATTAATGATTTGTATGGAAAAAGCTGGTTAAGCTAATTTTTATTTGAATAAGGAATATTTTTTCGATTTTTAAGAGTAATAACTTAAACTAAATACGAATTGTAATCACTTGACGTATCGTTCAAAAAAAACTACATAGTAAAATAATATTAACATGAATATAAATTTCTTCTCAAGAGGGGAGATTATAGTGATAGGATCCTTTATATTTATTGAATCTAAATGAGATAAATATCAAATGATTTGAAAATTTTTATTTCTAACTCAAAAAAAAATGCAAAATATAAATTGCCACAGACCTCGTACCCTATGCGTGAAAGACACAAGTGTTACCGATTCGGCAACTGTTCGTCGCATTTGTCGAACGATAAAATTAGATATTAAAGCTAACTAAAATTTAAAAATCATTTTTTCGACTTTATAAAAGCAAAAAAATTAAAATAAGTTTAATTTCTTATGACTTATGAACTGTATTCTATGTCAATTAAATTATATAATATTCATGAAAGTCAGTGTATTCCCCTAATAAGATATTTTAAAATAAAATAAAATACAAAACCCAGAATTTTTATACAAAAATAGCATATTTTTGAATACGGTAGCCATTTGCGCATAGAAGATAGGTCGTCGGGACCTATCGTAACTACGGCAGCAGTTTACATGCAGAAGATAAAGTGTTGGGACAAATTTTTTTTTTCATTTTATAGTACTTAAAATAAGCTTTAATTTGATATATGTTTAAAGGACGCAGTATTTCCGGAACATTTTAAGAAATTAAGTTGAAAAAGTTTTTGTAAAAAAGTTGCAATTTTAATTCCCCCCCAGTGAGCAAGTTAAGTGTTAGATTATCAAAAAAATAATATTAAATGAATGGGAAATATCTAAGGTTTTAGTATAAAAAAAAATGTTGCTTGTTTTTGAGTTATGGAAGTTTTAAGTAAGAAAATAAAGTAAAAAAAATGACAAAATTTATTGATTTTTAAATTTGTAATTTTTTTGGATATTTTCCCCATTTGGGGGAAACGAGGGAATTTTTTTCAATTTTTAAGGGTAATGTCTTCAACTAGATACGATTTTTGATCTTTTTACGTATTGTTGAAAGAAATCGGTTCAGTAAGAGCTGAGAAAAAGTGGCAACAGACATAAAAAAAAAAAAAAAACACATCATGGTAAAATTAATACCTTCTCAGCTTCGTATCAAAGCTAAAAAAAAAACAACTGCTAAAACATGTATTTTTTTCTTCGCCATAATCCCAACTACTTGGAGTCGACCACCCATATTCTAAGCTTCCATTTGACATGATCTCATCTTAACTACGATTGACGCTAAACCTATACTCCCTTTTATATGTTCGTTCCTTATCTAATCTTCTCTAGTCACTCAACTTATCCATCTAATTTTTTTGCTACTTGATTTATTTTTTTTACATATTTCACATGCACTACAAAATTGGTGAATAATTTTATCCATATTTTTGAAATAATCATAAGGTCTTAATTTTTCACTTAAATGACAAGTACCAATGTGACCATAATATTCATGTATTTTCTTAATTAATAATAAACCAAATTCCTAAAATAAAGAAATGTAAATTATTTGTCTATTTTTGAGGTATTTAAATTTAATATTTCCTTTTTCAAATACTCTTTTGGAATCCTTAATCTCAATTGCATTTTTTTGTTGGTCACTAATTATTTCTTCTAATGTAACCATATTTACAACTTTTAATATATCTTCTTCATTTTCAAAGTTTTCTAAAACTGGATTTCTTGATAAGGAATCAGCTTCAATATTCTCCTTACCAGGTGCATATATAATCCTAAAACTATATTGTGAAAGGTAATATATTAGCTCTCCAAGTGGTTCATCTGTCCTTGCTTTTACCTTTAACGTTTCTATTGGTTTATGGTCTGTAATTACAGTAAAAACTCTTCCAATTAACCAATTTTGCCAGTATACAATCGCTTCTTTTATCGATAGACATTCTAAATAAATAATTTTTTTCTTTTTTTGACTGGGGTTTAATTTTTTTGAAAAATAGGCAACCGGATGGAGAATACCATTTTCCTGAGGTTGTTTTAATACTGCTCCTATACCTTATCCACTTGCAGCAGTATAAATAAAAACCTCTTTATTTTGGCTATATATAGATAGAATTGGGCTTGAACATAGGTATTTCTTCATATTATTAAATGCTTGCTGACACTCTATTGTCCAACTAAATTTTACATCTTTCCTTAGTAAATTATGTAACGGTTCCAATTGTATTGCTGCATTTTGAATATATTTATAGTAAAAATTGATTTTCCCTAGGAATTGTCTAATATTCTTTTTATTTATTGGTTCCTTAAAATATTTAATTGCTTTAAGGTTGTCTTTCAAAGATGTAATTGAATTTTTCTCAATTTTATGTCCCAAATATTTTAAGGAATTTTTTGCAAAATCTAATTTAAATCGAAAACCTTCTTCATTAATTGCTTGTAATAAAGCTTCTATATGTTTCACATGTTGTTCAAATGTTTTTGAGAAAACTAAAATATCATCTATATAATTTATACAAAAATCATTTAAAGTATATCTCCTTAATATATTTGCTAAGGTTCTTTGAAATATTGCAGGGGATATTTTTAAACCAAAAGGTAAGCATGTCCATTGCCAGTGTCCGTCTTGAGTCACAAACGCTGTTTTCTTTCTATCTTTATGCCTAATTGGAATAGACCAAAATGCTGAATTTATATCAAAAGCTGAAAACCAGGTACATTCTCCTGCCTTCACCATTATGTCTTCAATTCGAGGAAATGGCTGTGGCTCAGGAACAACTAATTTATTTAATTCTCTAAAATCAATACATAAACGAGATCTACAACCATCTTCTTTTTTGTACACTAGTGTAACTGGGGCTGCAAAAGGAGAATTAGTTTCTTCAATAAGACCCGCTTTTAATAAACTTGTAATTTGCGATTCTATTTCTTTTTGATCAGGTATTGAACATCTGTATGGTTTTTTTGAAATATATTTATCTTCTGTTAATTTAATTTGTGCTTCTTCACATTTAACTCTACCTACATTATATTTATTCTTAGCAAAAATGACTTTATATTTATTAATAAGGTTCATTATTATTATTTTATCTTTCTCATTTAAATGTTGTAAATTAGTTTCAAAAATACTAACATCAATATATTAATTCAAATTTAATTGTAGATCATTCTTTTGTTTTTCTTGACAATTTACTAATTCACTTTCTTTTTCATTTATTTTTTGAAAAATATTTAAATTTTCATCCTGTGACAATTTAAATATTTTAATAGCATATTTAATACATTCTCATTTTATTCATTAATAAATCTGTACTTGTTATCTCCTCCTTATCCAGTTTATCTTGTACATTTAGCGGTAAGCCCGTAACAATCAAATTTATTCTAGATGTATTTGACATAGAACTCTCAATTTCTTGTATTAAACGTTCCTTTTTTAGAGCATAGTCAATTAATGATCCATTTAAATATTTAAAGTTATATGCAAATCTGACATTTGCCCAACTTTTATCAGTATACACTTGTAAAAAGGACCCTACCCAATCTGACCATTTGTTATTGATAATTTTCTTAAATTTGAATTATACCATTCTTTTGCACTCTCTTCTAAAAAAAATTTTAAACTTTGTATCTTCTTAATTTCCTCTATGACTTTATATCTATCACACTCTTTTTCAAATTGGTCTAACCATTCTGTCTACCGTTAAATTTATCTATAATAAATTTTTTTTCTATATCAGCTAATGATATCTCTCTTAATTCTAATTGAGCTTTTAAATCCATACACAATTTCATTAAATCATTTTTATCATCCACTACAAATGTATTTTTATCTGCATTAATTTTTTTTTCGTCTAATTCGTCAAGATAATATGATCTGAATACAAAATTACGTTGGTCATCAGTGTACAATGCACTTACCTCTTCAGATAACATAACCGTTATATTACGAAATTGTCCTTCTTTTACCATACTCTTGCATGCGTTTTTCACAAAACTGATTTGACGTTTCTCTACATTTTAACCACCCGCACTTAATCCTGTATCTTACATCCTCGTCTATACCACCGATGTTTTGCACAATTGATCCTAAATACTTAAAACTATTCACCTCTCCTATAACGTCCTCGTCTATTGTCACTAAACTCCTCATTTCACTTACCTCGTGTACTCCTTTGTCAAACTCGAACTCTATATATTTTGTCTTACTCCTACTTATTCTTAAAACCTTTTTTCAAGAGCTGATTTCGACACCTCTAGCTTTTGATCAATTTCCTCCCTATTTCCTCCTATTCACACTATATCGTCAGTGAATAATATTAACCATGGCATTTCTCCTTGTATTTCTCTCGTAAGTACTTTTCCCGATGGACAAGGGATAAGAATACTTCCGCGGCCCCTCTGTCAGTCGTATGAGTCGATTAATGAGGTTGCGTCAGGTCGACAGCCAGCGTTAAATTTTTGTCCAATAGTACGAAGTGTTCTGAACAAAACTTAGAATGTCCGAACCCAAGTAGTAGTACTACAACTCACATAGCAATGAAATATTTTTAGACTATTTATTTTTGATTAAAAATATTTCTAAAACATAATCAGAATATTTTGAAATATTCTCATAGTATTCTCAATATATACTTTGGCAGCGAATATTACATTCTCACAATATCTTAAAGGTATATTTCTACAATATTTTGCAAAATATTTTATGAATATATTAAAAATGTGCAACAAACAACCTAATTTGCTCGATTCAAACCTCTTATTTCAAGAGCTAGAAATACACGCGTTACCAACTGACGCACAGTTTACTACGACTGTCAGTTGAGAAAAAAGGCTACTTAAAGTAATTCTAATTTGTAAAATCATTTTTATCCTTTTAAAAACATTCAAAGTAAATGAAACTTTATATTCAATTTAGAGTCGATTCATATAATTGTTTTGAAAATCGGCGATCCCGATCACCGTGATCTCTCCATGTAAAACAGAAATTGACCTATATTGTTGATAATATAAAAATATATTCTAACTATAATAATAGAAAAACTTTTTAGGATTATAAGTTTCACAGGACAATAATAAGATATAATTGCGCTGATAAAACTAAAAACTCAATAGGCCTGCAAATAAGTTTTTTTTTACTCTCCCTGACTTACTTAGCTTAATTGAATTAGGTTAATTAAAATTGTTACTAATTAGAGAAAATGGCTGTTTACTACTTATTAAGGATTTAGGAATATGTATATATAATACATAAGTATTATATAACTAGATACCAATACATACAAAGATGTAACTAAAGGGAGAAAAGAGGATGGTTTGTGTCTCTTAAGTTACCTCAGTTGGCCAACAAGATATATATTTAAAATATTTAAAAAATTATATTAATAATATATTCAAATATTTAGAGTTAAATATTCTATATATATTTTTATTAATATATTTTTTATTAGTTTCTCCTGAATTAATAATGGATATTTACAATTATAATCAAATTTTATTATACGATGAATTGAGTAAATCTTTTTAACAACTTTGTTTTGATTGGTTCATTTAGTTAAAGTAAATCATTAAAATTAATT
>NW_026099844.1:0-4789 GCF_025091365.1 Daktulosphaira vitifoliae | reverse complement strand
ATAATTTTTATGATATTCATATAAAATACGAATTATTATAATATAATAATAATATAATAAATAGTAATTTTATGGAGATATAATCAAACGAATTTTTTCGCAGTAAATAAGGTAACATAACTAGTAAATGAACACAGGATTAGGAACGAACACATATGAGAGAGTATAGGTGTAGCGTCAATCGTAGATAAGATGAAAAAAAATAAACTTAGATGGTTTGGTCATGTTATGAAGAGAGATGAATCGGAAGCTGTAAGAACAGTCATAGAAATGAATGTTGAAGGAAGAAGAGGTAGAGGAAAACCAAAAATGGAGATGGAGGAATGCATTGAATGCAATATGAGGACAGCTGATGTGAAAGTAGACGATGAGGGAGATCGTGTCAAGTGAAAGTTTAAGATAAGGGTGGCCGACCCCAAGTAATTGAGATTAAGGCGAGGAAGAAGAAGAAGAAGAAGAATAAATAATAATTTTATGGAGATATAATCAAATGAATTTTTTCGCTGTAAATAAGGTAAAATAACACAGTGAACAAACACCACTGAGATTTTATGTAAAAAATTGTCTAATCTGGTTATAGAAAGTTGTTTTTAGTAATTTTTATAACAAAGTAAANATCTGGTTATAGAAAGTTGTTTTTAGTAATTTTTATAACAAAGTAAATATACATTTAAGTCCTACTATCATATCACAATTTTTGATACAATATCACTAACTGTTCATTTATAGGAAAATTGAAATTTATAACATCCATTAATAAATTAAATTTTTTATGTTTGTTAATTATAAATATTTTATTATAGATAATTTCTTAGTCAACAAACGTTATGAGTGTGACATCAAAATATGAATTGATAAAAATATTTCAAAGATAAAACACTTTTAATTGCTCATTCAATGATGAAGTCACAATTTATACTTTTTAATAAAATATACTATGAAAATTGTATAGCACTTTTTTTCTGCTCTCGCTGAACAGATTTCTTTCAATGATACGTCAAAAGATCACAAATCGTATCTAGTCGAAGACATTAATATCAAAAATTGAAAAAATTTCCCTCGTTTCATGTAATTGGAGGAAACCTCCAAAAAAATTACAATTTTAAAAATCGCTTATTTTCGAAATTTTTTCAATTTTTTTTACCTAAAATTGCCATAACTTTTTTAAAAATGGCCAAATCAATATATATTTTTTTTTTTTATAGATGCGTGATGTTTTTATCTATCATTTAGTATATTTTTTTATAAATTTGTCCCTATATATTATTAAATTAAAAATGTATGGATCAATACAATTTTTTCATGAGAAGTAGTATTTGTATACATCTTACATTTGACATATTGTTTTTTTTAAATCGGACCATTTCCCTATATTTGAGGGGGGTTCAAATCTAAAATATGCATGTAGAAACTAGAACTTTTTGAATTTAAATTTTGAACGTGTTTCGGAAAGTCTTACACTTTTATATATATCTTAAATTAAAGCTAATGTAATTTACTTTATTATGCAATAAAAAAATTTCGGAATTTATTTTATCTTCACGGTGAAAATGGCTACCGAATGCTATTATTGTGTGAAAATTCTTGATTTTAATTTTTAACTTTATAATGCTATGACATATTGAAAAGTGTATGGATCAATATTATTTTTTTATGGGAAATAATATTTTTTAATAATCTCTTTTTCTTCGACATACTTTATCTGAATTAGGATATTAATAATGAACTAGCAGATCATGTAGCTTTTGGAATAATCCACCAATTTTTTAAAATTAAACACTATCCAAAGATTTGCACCGAAGCGTTTTTTTTTTATAGTGATTTTAATCACTGTCAGATATCATTATACTTGATCCATCTATGCCACGTCACCACTGTGCCGCGATCCCCTCCCGGTGCTGGGTTTTTTATATAATTAACTTAATAATGCTATAACTTTTTGGAAAGTGTATGGATCAGTAAATGTTTTTTTATAGATGCTTGATGTCTTTATTTATTATTTGGTATATTTTTTTTATAAATCTGCTAGTTTTTTTTAACATTATGTTGCTATAACTTTTTAAAAAATACATGAATCAATTTTATTCTTTAATAATAAATACTTTATATATACCTCCAGCCCACAGGAAGGGTTTCAAAATAGTAACTTTTTCAACTTAACTTTTGAAAATTGGTCCGGAAAGACTGACACTTTTATATATACCTTAAATTAAAGATTATGTAATATAGTTTAATTTAAAAAAAAAATTTGATCTCTGGATTTTTCTTCATGGTAACCGTATTCAAAAATATATTATTTTTGTGTTAAAATTATGGGTTTTGTATTTTATTTTATTTTAAAATACCTGACAAGGGGAGTACAGATTTTTATAGCATAGAAAGTTAAACTTATATAAATTTGTTTGCTTTTTGGAGTCGAGTAAAATAATTTTGAAATTTGAACTAGCTTAAATAGCCAATTTTTTCGGGCGACGTTAGCGATATACGGTTGTCGTGACGGTTAAACTTGAGTTTTACGCGCTTGGGGTACAGGGTTCCAATGCGCTTATGGCAAGAAAATTTTTTGCATTTTTTCTTAATTCTTTTTAAGTTAGAATAAATTTTCAACTGCTTTGATTTTTATCTCATTTAGATTCAATAACTTGAATAAAGTTCAAGGATCTCATCACTGTAGTCGCCACTCGCGAGAAGACATTTTTTATCCATATTAAAATTATTTTACTATATTTTAGATTTTAGCTTCGATGCAAAGCTGAGAAGGAATTTTTTGTGACTATCTTTTATTTTCTCTGCTCTAACTAGACCTACTTTTTTCAATGATACGTCAAATGACTACAATTCGTATCTAGTTGAAGATATTATCCTCAAAATTGAAAAAAAAATTCTAATTTATCAATGAAACAGTTACTTATCTTATGTTCTCCATAATGACAATTAAATTCATTAATTTCTAATATTCTTAAAGTATTTATTATCCAATTAGAAGATTTGATATGATAAAAGTATTCAATTACAAAAGTAAATAATTTTACTTTGTCATTTATTAATTTATTAATTCTATTTGTGTGTGCAACTACTAGACTATAATATCCCAAATTTTTTGGTAAAATGTTGCTTTATAAATGATTTCTAAAATTGTTAGTTTCTTCTGAAATAAGTAAATAATTAAAATTAATTAAGTTCTGAATATTTCAATTGCAAAATCTTTTTAAACACTAAAAGTTATTAGGAAATGATTACTATTACTTCTATTTAAGTTATCTATTACGATAAAAATGCAAAAAAAAAATTGAGCTATTTTGATAAATTTACTATAAATAGTATTTATAAAACTTCCTAACTGCATATTAATCTTAACGATACAATTTTTTTAATTCTCATAAAATTTTCTATTTAATGATATCAATTAAAACTTGCCAATTGAGCTAAAAGTTATGGTAATATAAATTAATTTTTTTTTATTATAAACATTCACAAAAATTAACTTTAAACGATTAAAAAAATAGGTTAAATATGTCATATTCCTTATTTTTATCATATTAATAATCAAAATCAATATTAATTTAAAACAATTTTTTTTTTTTGTTCTTCATTATTTTTTTTTTATACGTAAATACTTCACCCCCCTTGAAATCCGCTATCGCTTGCTTGCTAATAAATTTCTCCTAAAATCTCTCTCCACCCCCAACCATCTTATCTTCTCCTTATACTCCGAATTAACTAATTTCTGGCGCTACGTGCCTAAATCACTTCCAATTTTAGCCTCAGTATGCTCTTCTCTGTCACTCATGGTCTGTCACATTTACAAATCACACTCCAGATTACCTTTATTTGACTGTCCTCTAGTGTCTCTTACAATAGCTCCCATAGTGTATACTTCAACGTGTTTCCTCGGCTTCCCTCCTTCAATCCTCCGTTCTCTTTCTGCAACTTCCGTTAATAATCTCTTCAAAGATTATATCTCAGCTAATTTTACGACTAAATGCTTGATATTCACAGATGGTTCTGTATCAACTAACTCAGCTAGTTGTTCTTTCTTTATTCCTGAACTTAATATTTCATACTCAGCTGCACTCCACCCTTCTTCTTTTTCTTTTACCACTGAATGCCTTGCCATCGTTAATGCTCTCATTTTTATACCTTCTACTTCAATTAATGAATTTGCTATTTTTTCTGATTCTCTATCTTGCCTACTTGCCCTCACTTCTAATCCATTTTGCTCTCATCTTTCTCCTTACATTCTTATTATTAGATCACTTATCTCCTTAATTCGATCCCATAATAAATCAATTGTTTATCACTGGGTGCCGGGCCACGCCAGTATATTAGGTAATGAAACAGCTGACCGTCTTGCTACTTCTATTTCCCCCCTCTTTACTTCTTCTAGCCATAATATTCCCGCTTCTGACTTTCTCCGCCTCTTTCGACATACAGTACTTCAAGCCTGGCAGGACAGTTGGGCTACAATAAAATTGAAAACGGTATGTTGGTATCGCTCGATTTCTCCATCCATTATACATTCTCCATGGTTTCATAACCTTGACTTATCCAGAAATATAATTTCTCAGTACTCAAGACTTAGGTTAGGTCATAATCTTCTACCTTACCATGCATTTCATCTTTCCTTAAATTCCGTTACTTTCTGTCCCCTACATGATAGTGAAGCTCTATGCGATTTTTCTCATCTTCTCTTTGATTGTCCTGCCCCAATTAACAGCAGAAATAAACTATTCAGCCTCTTAGCCTCCCACAATATTAATCCCCCTTCCGTAGCTAATACTCTTAATTC
>NW_026099843.1:5077-16969 GCF_025091365.1 Daktulosphaira vitifoliae | reverse complement strand
ATAAGCGCATAATATGCTGCTTTAGCTTCGATGCGCAGCTGGAAGGTATTAATTTTACTATAATGTGTTTTTTCTTTGTGTATGTTATCGCTCTTTCTCAGCTCTCACCTAACTGATTTCTTTCAACGATACGTCAAAAGATCATAAATCATATCTAATCAAAGACATTACCCTCAATAAATGNAATCATATCTAATCAAAGACATTACCCTCAATAAATGAAAAAATTTTCCTTGTTCCCCATAAATGAGGGAAATCTCCAAAAAAATTACTAATTTAAAAATCGCTAATTTTTTACACTTTTTTAATTTTTATAATTAAAACCGTCATAACTTTTTTAAAATTGATCTAATCAATATAATTTTTTTTTATATAGATACGAGAGGTACTTGCATATCATTTCGTATACTTTTTTTATAAATCTGATCCTTTACCTGCTCACAAGGGGGAATTCAAAATGACAACTTTTTCACAAAAAATTAACTTTTTCAACCTAACTTTTCACACAAATTAACTTTTGAAAGTGTACCGAAAATACTGACACTTTTATATATATTTTAAATTAAAGCTAATGTAATATACTTTATTATGGAAAAAAAATTTTGTACTTTATTTTGTCTTCAAGATGAAAATGGCTACCGTATGCTACTTTTATGTTAAAATTCTCGATTTTATATTTTACATTTTTAACTTTATATTTGTTTAACTCTTTTAAAAAAGTATGGATCAATACGAGTTTTTCATGATAAATAATATTTATATACCTCTTTCATTCGACATACTTTTTTTTTAAATCGGACCATTTCCCTTAATACAGGGGGTTCAAAACTTAAAAATGCATATAGAAAGTAAAACTTTTTCAACTTAATTTTTGTAAGTGTTCCTGAAATACTGACACTTTTATATATATATTAAATTAAAGCTTATGTAATATATTTTAATATGAAAAATATGGCACGTGCCTACTGTGCCGCGACCCCACTGTACTGGTTTTTTTTTGAAATTTTAATTTATAATAAGTTATAACGTTTATATAGCGTACGGATATGTAGTATATACTGTAGGTAAACATTTAATTTTTTATACATTTCACAAAAATTACAAAAATTAATGTCATAAGAGTGCCAATATGAATCCCCGTCTATCATTTCATAAGTAAGTTATTGAGAGATTGATATCACAATATTTAATAAAATGTAGAATTGTCTTATTAATTTTATAATTATAGATTTCCCAAAGATTTAACCAAATTATTGAAATGGAAAGAATTTTTTAAAATTGATCGCGTATCTGAATGGCAAAGAGTTTGTTCTGACCATTTTGATCCTAGTAACTTTAACTGTACTAACATACAAAATAAAATAACAAAAATGAATCGAACAAATATTTTTGATCAAATTAATAACATATAAACAAGTAATAATATGAATTTGTGGTAATTGAAACAAATAACTTAAATTTCACTTTCGAAATATTTGCAATCATTTGGTTTTTGTTGTAACAGAATTTAAGTTTTGTTCATAAAATATATTTGATTGCAAACATACTTTGAATTATAAAACATAAAATTTTTTACTTTATACAATAAACTAAGGGCATTATTAAGAGGATTTAATATTTTTACTCTAGAAGTAAACTATCAATATCACATTTTTTTTAAATAAGGTGTGACAATTTTTAAATGCTTATTCAATGAAAATTAAAAAATGGACTTGTTAAAGTTTGTCTTTAAGACACAGATGTACAATAAACACAATTTATAAATACTATTATTTTTATGTAGCAAATTTTCTGATTATTTTAATTAGCAATATCCTTTTGAAAATAAGATATGTACGTGTACATTTAATAATACATTACTTTAGTTTAATTCTAAATATATTTATAACACAATTTGTTAGTCACTGAACTCTAAAAATAAATAACGAATGGTGTATAAGTTTTTTTTAAAATATTGGATATTTTATTTTAGTTTTAACACATTAAAGTATTCTCTAGTGGTATATGCCAATTAAATATTTTTTAAATACACAAATAAATTAAAATATAATAATTTGAAATAGTTTATTATCAAATATAATAGATAATTACAATATTATTATTTATCAATCAAATTTTAGCTTGTTGTCTGTTAAGTTTTTTAGAGTGACAGCAAGAGTATTTGGATCATATTGAAAACCATAATTACTGTTACTTTCAAAAATATTCGTGATAAATGTACAATAACTTTCTACGTCAATTTCTCGTATATCTATATTATTATGAAAATAAAGGAGTCCTGTACATTTTCTAAAAAAATCTATAGATTGAACATGGTTGTTAAAAAAGTCACCAACTCTTCCTTGTGCATACGAAAGATTTTTACTAAAATCTTCATCTGCTGTAAGATGTTCTTTTTCTCCTATTTGTATCAAAGTATTTAAAGTAAGATAAATTTCTTTAAAAAATATATCATTAGCACGCGTTGATGTTAACTTAACCATTTCAGAAAAATATAATAATGAGTTTTTCATCTTCTTAAGTTCTGTGCAAAAGCTTTGATATTTTTGAACCAAAATTTTTAGACATTTTTTTTCATTGTAGGAATTTATGCAATTCAAATTTAAAATTGTTGTTAATTTCATTAGTTGTTGTAGATCAAGAGCATAGTGAACATAATAACAAATGGAATTGCCATACTCTATCGATAAAATTCTCTTCTGTAATTATTTGATCGTCCTCAAGTAATGTACTTAAAGGAAAATATTCAATTTTATTTTTAAAATTCCGACCAACGAATGTAAATTGATTAGCATATTGATGCTCTGTTAATTTTTTCCACGCTGTGTGTTGCACCAAAGTATTAAATTCATTAACAGTTATGGCCGTTACTCTAAAATTAAGAGCATCATAAATAAAAAGTAAAGAAAATAAATACAATTGAAACATTTTGTAAAAATTATTTTTCATGAACATACGATAACAGAGAAAATACGTCTTCATTTTTTATACTAGTAAATGGTACTCTTCTCTTTACTAAGATAAAAATACACAATTTTTATTTTCGGTCAAATCTACAATTTGGGTAAATAAAGTCTATTAAAATGTACTTAAAAAATTCGTATTTATGCAAATATAGAAAATGTGTGTTATCATTTAACAATTAAACGTCAATGCTATTTTTAAATTATCTAATGAATAATATTTTCAGTGATAATAATAATTTTTTTACAAAAAATTATTATTATAAAAAAAGTAAGACGATAATTTTTTTTATATTTGGTGTACATAATAAAGTATTTNCGATAATTTTTTTTATATTTGGTGTACATAATAAAGTATTTGTCAAAAATATCAGTTTATGTTTGAAAACTTTAATATATATTTATTATATGAGATAAAATTACGAAAAATTCTACTTTTCAATAATTTCAATAAATTTTTGGAGGGGGTTTAATATTATATTTAACTTCGCTCTCTGAAATTTCTTTTTGTATAATTATACAAGTTTTTTTTTTAATTTTGTAGGTGTTAAATTTAAAATTGGAGTGACTAAGACTCTTTAAGCTACTCCAGTTTGCGCTTATGACTTATGTTACAGTTTGGCTCTAATGTTGTAGGTAAATTAGTGTATTAGGAGGATTTTTAAGAGCCATTATCAGAGTGGAGTAGTCTATTTTGTATTGGTACTTCAATTATGTTCATATATCGGTCATTGGATATCGAGAAATAATACTATAGATCTAAACCCCTGATCAGATTTTTATAAACTCAAGTTATAATGTACTTGAACTAAAAAATATATTTAGTGAAAATCGTAACCTTGATATTATATTTTTAAGATTTCCTTAGAGTGTGATTCGATAATAAATACACTAACTGCATTTAATAAGCTATACAAAGCCAGATTAAGACCAAATGGTGCCCGAAGCTGTACCTTGAGATGGCTCCCCTATGGAAAATATTGGTACCATAAAAAGTGACGAACAAAAAAAAAAACTCCGATAAACTCTGTCATTATTCATGACTAGGCTAGTAAATTTCGAGATGGGCCCCGGGGCGTTCGTCCCCCTTAATCTGGGCTGTACAGTACATGCCAAAAGTTTGAATACACATAGAAAAAGATAATTTTTTAAATTATCTATTTATTTTTTAGAAATTAATTACTTTATTTACATAAATATTTCGAGAATATAGTGTACATTTAAAGTGCTTTTGGTCTTTAAATTTATCAATTTGAGTTATCAAATTTTTACTATGGAGGTCAATAACTTTTGAGTGTCAAATAATTTTCATTATTTGTTTCCAATGAGAAACTCGGAAGACTCATCTTAGAATTTCTCTATAAAGTGAATTCCTATACCAATTTTTTAATTATTCTTTATATTTAAATAATTCTCCCAAATCGGCACTGGTGTTTAAGGGACTTAGGCTACTAAATTGGAAAAACATAGATCTTAGACTGCCTGAAAATTAATTTGTAGCTTCTCAAAAAGTTAAATGTATTTATACATTTTAATTATAATTTAATTCATTTTATAAATTTCAATATCAAAAATATATACTAAATAAGAAAAGTATATTTTAAACACAATATTTTTTCATTTGCAAATACAATAAATAGTGTAAATAAGTTTTTAGTCTGAATGCAATATACTTATAAATTTAATTGTACTTGTTATTGATTATTTTACTAACAAATAAGTTAGTAAGTTTGAATTTAGATAGAAAACTCCATTTTATTCGATTTACAAAATCAACCGTTACTTAAATGTTAATTATGTGAATTGCTTATATAAGATACTACTTCATGTGTTAATTTTTTAGAAAAAAAATTATAACAGGTTGATGTGGGGAAATTATAAATGCATTTTGATAGATAAACGCACCAGTTATTATATCGAACTTGCATTTAACAAACTTAAAATCAATCAAATTTCTTGACTCGCGGAAAACAATTTAAATTTAAATACACGTGTGTCATACATTGCAACCTTGGGAAATCATTAATATCATTAACATATATTATATTGTATAATATAACATGTATTAATAAAATCAAGTTTTTACAACAAAATGTAAAAATAAAGACTTTTGTTTTCTCAACAATGAAATATCATTTGCAATTTGATCTTAAATTATAAAACTTTATCGTACTGTAACAGACGAACAAACAATAGGATAAAATAATTTCAAGACTACATTTGTTTGTAATTTATTACTTTCATATTAACAAGTTGATAAAAAATGATTCTATTTAAGAAAATTTAAGTTTAGACATTTTAGCCTTGAAAGAATTAAAAAAAATTATTTGACTACATAATATTGTAGCGTATTTGTACCAAATAATTATTCTTTTAAAAAATATTTTATAGTTTCTCAGAAAACGAATGTCTAATCCAAAATAGATCGCTTTGTATTTGAGTTACATTTAAATTTTAAATCCTTATCTTTTATGTATTAGTAAAGGAAGCTATTTTTGAAAGCATTTTAATATTGACTTGTTTTGCAGGCAATTTTTATGTCAATCAAGTATTACATTATATATTTTTGTATAATGTTAATATAATACTGAAAAAAAAAACAATATGGTCACAATTACATAGTAGATATTTTTAATTACTTCATGTGTCTATACGAGGAATGAGATCCATAGAAAAACAAGTGATTCACTGAAGATGTGTTAAAAGGATAACCATTATTCAAAACTTAGATAGGCGTGTCCGAAAAGGATACACACGTATCTTATGTATTTCTTTACCTCCCGCCGTGTAACTATAGTAACACTCAACATTGACAAAAACATTCATTTAAATTTAATATACTAACTTGACAAATAATATTGCCTAAAACATTAGAAAGAGTACTTCATTTCCTAGAAATGTAGACTAATGTATCATCATTTCTTTTAGCTTCGATGTGAAGCTGAGAAGGTATTGGTTTTACTATGATGTGTTTTTTTTTGTGTCTGTTACCACTTTTTCTTAGCTCTCATCGAACTGATTTCTTTCAACGATACGTCAAAAGATCACAAATCGTATCTAGTCGAAGACATTAACCTCAAAAATTGAAAAAATTTCCCTAGTTCCCCGTAAATGGTGGAAACCTCCAAAAAAATTACAAATTTAAAAATCGCTAATTTTCGAAATTTTCGAAATTTTTTTTACTAAAATGTGTCGTAATTTTTTCAAAAATGAACATATCAATATAATTTTTTTTTTTTATAGATGCTTGATGTCTTTACTTATTATTTGGTATATTTTTTTTTGTAAATCTGACACTTAACCTGCTCACAGGGGGGGATTTAAAATGACAACTTCTTCACAAAAAATAAAATTTTTCAACTTAACTTTTGAAAATGTTCCGGAAGATCTGACACTTTTATATATATCTTAAATTAAAGGTAATGTAATATACTTTAATATGGAAAAAAAAAAATTGACCTCTGGACTTGTCTTCGTGGTGAAAATGGCTACCGAATGCTATTTTTGTGTGAAAACTCTCGATTTTATATTTTACATTTTTTACTTTATTATGCTATAACTTATTGAAAAGTGTATGAATAAACACAATTTTTTTTTTGAGAAATAATATTTTTTAATAATACCGTTTTCATTAAACATGCTTTATCTTAATCAAGATATTAATAAGGAACTAGCAGATCATGTAGCTTTTGGAATAATCCACCAATTTTTTAAAATTAAACACTATCTAAAAATTTGCATCGAATCGTTTTTTTTTTTAATAGTGATTTTAATCACTGTCAGATGTTATTATACTTGATCCAACTATGCCACGTCACCACTGTACCTCAACCCTCCTGTGCTGGGTTTTTTTTTAATTTAATAATAAATTCTAGTGAGATATTTTAAACGGAATGTTGTAAATTTCTATACTTAAATTAGCTTTATGTGTTATAAATAATGCAAGATTCAATGAAAATGTGTACTATGTGTAAAAATTAAATATAAGATTTCAAATGTTAATCAAATGTAAAAAAAAATATTAAAAACAAAATCGAAATCAATTATACTTGAATATTTATTTATTAAAAATATATTTAATATTCATCGATAAGAATAAGTAAAATTTTAGGAATACTCCTCATTATTATATGATTAATTATCAATGCACCGATGCCACCAGGGACTAGCCACACCTAAAAAATGTAAGAAAATTATTTATATTGCTATTGTATAAAGTATTTTTTAGAAAAGGGAGAAAATACATTTAGTACCTTCAAAAATGGTATTCAAATTATGGCTACGTATCAATTTCAAAAAAATATTTTTAATATTTTATTATTGTGAGTCAACTGTTAATAAGATTTGCTTTAAATTTTGTATTAATTTGTTTTATTTCAGTTGATGCGTAGAAGCCATGCAAAGTTAAAACGGCTGAACAAATTAAATGTATAGTAGTTTAAACTATAATTTATTTTACGTGTATAAGAGCGATGGAATTGTTTTTGTGATTGAGTCACAGTATATAAAAGCTAAAAATAGAATACGTAATACATTATGACGGTTAGCATATAATTGTAATATTATATTATTACTTATAATATAAACATATAATATGATGTTATCATTTGTACATGTATGTCACATATTATGATTATAGAAGATCACCAAAACAAGGTTATCTCATATAAAATACAAAATATCCAGTTAATTATGGTAAAATCCAACCCAACACACAGGTTTCTTCACTCTCATTATAATTAACCAATTAGAATAGAAAGCCTCAGCTTCCTAGATCACGGTAGGGATCGTTGGGCTACCTTCTTCGGACTATAAAAAACCATTTTTCCCCGTCTAAACCAATTTTTTCGGCGATTTGTAAAACTATTTTACATTTAAGTGTTATGAGTCAGTTTTCGATCACACCTGTATTAATGGCATTAAATAAAGATGTTGACTAATAGATATTAGTTTTTTGTCCACACTTTGAAAATATAAAAAATTAGCTAAAACAGAAAATTTTAATGAGAGCTTTTGGCCAATAATGTTTTTTTTTGTCGTAATCGTTGAACATTGAGATTTGGTCATTGAGTTTTCCATTATACACTAAAATTAAATTGAACGTAAATTTGATTAAAAATTTGTGAGTTATAATTGTCTAATGTAATTCATAATATTGATTAAAAATTGAATTAAAAAGATATTTTAAGTAAAAAAAAAAATGAATTGTATGGCTTAAATTACAATTTATATTAAAACTGTTTAGGTTTAAAATAATTATATTATGATATAATTATATTCATAACAACAATTCATTTTATTAAAACTATATATAATTTATTTTTTCTAATTTAATATTATAATGACCGCGAAAAATATAATTACGGTGAAAAATTATTTAAAAAAACGTTAGCACAGTGGGGTCGAGGCACAGTGTAGACAAGACATAGATGGGACAAGTATAGATTATATCTGAANTAGATGTGACAAGTATAGATGATATCTGACAGTGATTAAAATCACTATCATAAGAAACGCATCGATGCAAATCTGTAGATAGTGTTTCATTTAGAGAAATTGGTGGATTATTCTAAAAGCAACATCAACTCTTATTTCTTTAATTATATCCTGATTAGTAGTTCTTTGATTTTAAAATATAATATATGAATAAATACTAATTATAATCATTAAATTTAGTATGAAATTGATATTCAATAATGTAATATTATAATTTAAACGGAGAAATTATAAAAATAATAAAGAAGTTGTATTTTGCTTTATATTTACGTGTATAAAAATTTTAAGGGCTTGATACAATAAATTTCAATAAAAACTGTTTGTTACTATAAATAAATGCACTGAACTACAAGGAACTTTCATCAGTAACAAAAATATACTTTTCTAAATGAAATTTTCGCGTTGTTTTCAAATTTGCAATTAGACTTTTTCTATCACTTCTAAGTTTTAATATTATTTAAATTAGTATTTACTTATAAAAAAATCAGATCGAAGCTAAAAAATTGGCTATTTAAGCTAACTCAAATTTAAAAATTACTTTTTCGACTTTAAAAAAGTAAAAAAAAATTAATAAGTTTAATTTCTTATGTCTTATGACCTTTATTTTATTTAACTTTGTTGAATATAATAAAATAAATATTAAAATTATTTTACATTAATTTTACAACTGTATTTTTTTTTATTACTATCATTTATCAAAAAATATTACAAAATTTATGACATTTTATAAATCATACAATTTGGTTTGTATAAATTTTTTACNTATGACATTTTATAAATCATACAATTTGGTTTGTATACATTTTTTATTAATTTTAATTGGCTTATTCTATAGCAACAACTGAAAAATTTATATTCTTGTTAAAATTTAAAATTAACTCCATTTAATTAACATAATAAATATTTGACAGAGTTAATAGCATACTTTCATCAAATTTGGATGGAATTTTGCGAAAATTCATTTGATTTAATTTATTTTATACCACTTTGAATTTTAATGATTCAGTTTATTTAGCAGATAGTACTAATAATATAACTTTTCAAGTATTAATTGATATGTTGTTTGATNACTTTTCAAGTATTAATTGATATGTTGTTTGATATGAATTAATTTCATTACACCTACTAAAAATGAAAATATGTAATTTTTAAAAGATTCTTTATAAAGAAAACCCTTGTGGTTTTAACATAGATGTACAATCTACTTTCACTTTCGAAATTCAATTATTTTAATATTGAATAAAAACATACTAATGGTTTAAATAAAGTAGGCTTATTCTCTACGAAAACATTCTAAAACATAATGTTTACGAGTTGAATGCAAAATCATGACAAAGTAATTAAACAACATGAAATTCACTTTTTATAATAAAAACAATATTTTTTAAGATTTATTAAAAGTTAAAATTTTTTTTTTTTTTAATAATATTCCTAATTCGTTAACTTTCTAAAGCAAAATTTAGTGTAAAAAAACTATAAAAGTAAAATATTTGAAAAATTCCCTTAAATTAATTAGAATTCATATTACCATGAAAAAAAATAAACAAATATCTTTTACTAGGTGTTTATTATACTAAAATTAGATTTAATGAATTGATTATTTTCTAATTTGAAAAGCTTGTTTTATTCAAAGTTTAGATTAGTACTGCATAATTTAAAGCCTCGATCAAACTGCATGTTTGTTGTAAAATAAATAATTAATGAATAAAAAAATTTTTTTTTACTTAGTTGTTATTTTAGAACACTTTTTTGGCTCCTTAAAAAAGTGATGTTGGCCAAAAAGAATACTTTTTTATTTTTTTTGCCGCTTTATGACAAAATTTTTCATATAAAAGGAGTGGAACACTTTCAGAATGTAACCTTTTTTAGATTAAATATAAATGTGAAAANCTTTTTTAGATTAAATATAAACGTGAAAATTTTCGTTATTCTAACTTCATACTAAGTGCTTAAATTTTTTTTAATTAAATACATCAAGAACATCGCTTGCTACCAGTATGCAGTCAAAGGACATGTGGAAAATTTACCATCTCGTATTTTGGTGTGGAATTTATTTCATTACAGAAAATGACTTCATCAGAACAATGGCAATGTATTGTGCTGTTGTCATAACACTGTTGAAACTTATTGATCATTGTACACTTTTTGAGAAAACGGAAACAAAAGTCATACAAATTAATGAACTGAACGCTAAAGATGATAAACTACCATCGCCATGTTCTCCGCATTCAACTGTCCCTCCAACAAATATTCCCTGTATATTTTCTTCGTCAAAGAAATACGGGCATTTTTTCCAGCCATTAATAAGTGCTGAATGCTCGTACAATTTAAAACTGGGCGAAAAACATTCGTTTGAATGCAAAATCGTTAGCTCTCAAAACTACAATAAAAAATCAAAAGTACGTTTTCAAATGAGTAGTAAAAATAATGTATTTGTAGTTGACGAAGAATTATGGATTTCAAGTCCAAAAATGACCAACGCCATAAAAGGAATTGTTACGAACTTCGACCAGTTCATGAGCGTTGTTGATGTAGAAGTAAATTTTTCAATCGACTTGCCAATTGGGACACCGGCAACTTTAAAAAAGTCATTTGATAAAACCCCTTACACTCGGATGGAAGCGGCACTTGCTACTTTTTCTTACAAGTACGAATCTGTTTCACCTGAAGTAAGATCAATGTTGCTCGGGCGTCAACAACAACATTCATCCGAACGTGACGAAAATCTGACAGATAACAGCCTATTAGCTCCCAATTTACCTGGTTTAAATGAGTCACAGCTGTCTGCTGTGAGCCATGCACTACGCACGCCAGTTTCTCTAATCCAAGGGCCTCCCGGTACTGGAAAAACGGTTACTTGTGCCAATATTGTATACAATCTGTCCAAGTCCGGAACCGTATTAGTTTGCGCACCGTCGAACAACGCTGTTGATAACTTGGCAAGTGCCATGGCCAAAACAGGCATCGATGTCGTGAGACTTGTAAAAAAAACGAAAGAGACGGTTAAAAGTGATCTTTCAAATATATATCTTAGTGAACAAATTAAAAAGCTTGCTGGTCATTCAGAATTTAAAACTCTTCAAGGGCAGATTGATCAAGGTGTCGAGTTGAGCCCAAATGAGAGAAGGGACTACAATTATCTGAGAAGAATGGCGGAAATCGACTGTCTAGCGAATTGTCGAGTGGTGTGCACAACTTGCTCCGGCGCCGGCGACAACCGTTTAGAAAAAATCAATTTTTCTTCGGTGGTCGTGGATGAATGCGCTCAAGGCTTAGAACCGGAATGCATCATTCCAATCACCCACGGAGCCAAAAAAGTGGTGTTAATAGGTGACCACTGTCAGTTGGGGCCGGTTGTTACGTGTCCGGACACTAGAAACGGAGGTCTGCATCGTTCTCTGTTCGAGAGATTGGTAGCTGCTGGCCTACAACC
>NW_026099843.1:0-4369 GCF_025091365.1 Daktulosphaira vitifoliae | reverse complement strand
TTAACCCTTATGTGACTGGAAAGGTACCCGGGTACCTTTTCAGTTTTTAAATTTATTTTTCTTCTAAATATTTAGTATGTATGGTTAGTCCTTCTGTGACATCTCTAAATAGCATGTATAGTTAACAAATTTATATTTTGTATTTGAAAAGTATATAATTTATTGTACTTAAAATAGCGTTGTTAATTTTACACCTTATAAGGACGTAGTAGGTACCTGGGTACCTCTATATATTGTATTTAAATGTAGGTTTTATTGATACAAAAAAAAGTTAAATTACCATTGATAAATATTTTTACTGGACATCATTAAAATAGATACAAATATTAAGAGAACAAAAATGTTATTTTTGCATATTTAGAAAGTATTATGACATATTTAGGTTTTTTGTTAATTGCAAGTTTCGCAAAATGATTTGTTTATTGAGTGTTCATTGCAAATATGCTTTGAGCAAGTTGAACAAGCTTTTCGAGTTTTTCGTTGCTTATAACCCAATTCTCGACATACTAAGCAACTTCAACTATTTGAATACGAAGGAACAGCAAGTATCTGTTGTATTGGCCGTCCGAGAACCATTTCCATTGAATTACGAGTATATCGATTTCCTACTACTTTAGGTATGGAGGTTCGAATTCTATTGCATGCATACATAATTGATTTGCAAGATCTTTCAAAAATTTTCGGCGTCGATCAGTTGTGTTAAACCTTTGATTGTGTTCCATATATATAATATATGCAGATAAAGCAGCAATATCAATCATATTGAAAAAAAATGCAAGTGGCCAACGATTAGTTCTTCGCTTTACTATGTATTCTGCTAACATTTTATCCATTGTATCTACTCCTCCTTTTGTCTGATAATATTTTATAATTTCTAGTTTAGCGGTAGCAGCTTGCATTATGTCGGCTGTCATATGCATTGTAGATAAAAGAATAATCGATTTATTTTTGGAACATAAGAAATATTTATATCTTTTCTAAATACAAAATTTGTAGAATGTAATGCTCTGGCTTTTGATGGAAGCATTTTGGGAGGCAAGAATCTTTTGGTAGCAATTTCATAATTATAAGAATAAACCCAAAAATAGTTAAGTAGAAAGTTAAGATTTCTTTTTTGAAAAATGATTATCAACTAAAGTTTAGAGGTCAATAAAAAAATTTAACTTGACGGATAAACCTTACATTTTGTACAAATACTTTTTAACTATAGTAGGAGAGTTAAAGAAAAAAAAATCATTTTTCATTTTTTAATAATGATTTAATTCTTAATTACTAATTAATAATTATCTCAAAAACATTGAGTGATCTTTATAAAAACTTGAGCCAAATTCAGAATTAGCATCAAATTTCAATATAAAATTTATCAAAATATTAAATTACATAACTCACAACACAAAACTAGAATCGAAGCTAAAAAATTGGCTATTTAAGCTAACTCAAATTTAAAAATTACTTTTTCGACTTTAAAAAAGTAAAAAAAATTTAATAAGTTTAATTTCTTATGTCTTATGAACTTTATTCTATGTCAATTAAATTATATAATATTCATGAAAGTCAATATATTCTCCTAATAAGATATTTTAAAATAAAATAAAATACAAAACCTAGAATTTTAATAGAAAAATAGCATATTTTTGAATACGGTAGCCATTTGCGCATAGAAGATATGTCGTCGGGACAAATTTTTTTTTAAATTTTATAGTACATAAAATAAGCTTTAATTTGATATATGTTTGAAGGACGCAGTATTTCCGGAACATTTTCAAAAATTAAATTGAAAAAGTTAGTATTTGTAAAAAAGTTGTTATTTTAAATCCCCCCCAATGAGCAGGTTAAGTAATAAATTTTCAAAAAAATGATATCAAATGAAAGGTAAATATCTAAGGTTTTAGTATAAAAAAAAATTATGTTGATTTGTTGATTTTTTAAAAAGTTATAGCAGTTTTAAGACAAAAAAGTGAAAAAAATGACAAAATTTATTTTTAAAGTTGTAATTTTTTTGGATATTTCCCCCATTTGCGGGGAACGATGGAAAATTTTTCAATTTTTAAGGATAATTTCTTCAACTAGATACGATTTGTGATCTTTTGACGTATTGTTGAAAGAAATCGGTCCAGTGAGAGCTAAGAAAAAGTAGTGACAGACACTTTAACAAATTAAAGTATTTTCTACTGGTACATGCCAATTAAATATTTTTTAAATACACAAATAAATTAAAATATAATAATTTGAAATAGTTTATTATCAAATATAATAGATAATTACAATATTATTATTAATCAATCAAATTTTAAAAATACCAAAATCATATTACATTTTATTTTTAATTTAAATATAGAAAAATGTTTACTTTTTATAATGTTAAGCTTCTAAATGATTCTATACAATTGTCTGTTAAGTTTTTAGAGTGACAGCAAGAGTATTTGGATCATATTGAAAACCATAATTACTGTTACTTTTAAAAAGATTCATGACATGAGTATTAAAATTGTTTTCATCTATTTCTTGTAAATGAATATCATTATAAAAATAAATACGTCTTGTACATTCTACACCGTTTATAATACATTTTATACGTAGAACATGGTCGTTCAAAAATTCAGCAACTATTCCTTGTGCATATAAAGTTTCTGATTCATAATCATCAATTTCTCTATGATAGTCTTTTTCTCCTATTTGTATCAAAATATTTAAAGTAATATAAATTTCATTAGTAAGTTGTAATTTGGCACGCGTTGATGTTAACTTAACCATTTCAGAAACATATAATAATGAGTTTTTCATCTTTTTAAGTTCTGTGCAAAAGCTTTGATATTTTTCAACCAAATTTTCTAGACATATATTTTCATTATAGTACAAATTTATACAATTTATCATTAAAAAATTTGTTAATTTTATTAGTTGTTGTAGATCAAGAGCATAGTGAACGCACAATAACAAATGGAATTGCCATACTTTATCGTTAAAATTCTCTTCTGTAATTATTTTATCGTCCTCAAATAATGTACTTAATTTAAAATATTCAACTTCATTTTTTAAATTCCGACCAAAGATTGTAATTTGATTAGCATATTGATGCTCTGTTAATTTTTTCCACGCTGTGTTTTGCACCAAAGTATTAAATTCATTAACAGTTATGGCCGTTACTCTAAAATTAAGAGCATCATAAATAAAAAGTAAAGAAAATAAATACAATTGAAACATTTTGTAAAAATTATTTTTCATGAACAATACGATAACAGAGAGAATACGTCTTCCTTTTTTATACTAGTAAATGGTACTATTCTCTTTACTTAGATAAAAATACACAATTTTTATTTTCGGTCAAATCTAGAGTATTGGGTAAATAAAGTCTATTAAAATGTACTTAAAAAATTCGTATTTATGCAAATATAGAAAACGTGTGTTTTTATTTAACAATTAAACGTCAATGCTATTTTTAAATTATCTAGTGAATAACATTTTCAATAATAATAATAATTTTTTTACATTTAGAACTTTTTTATTATATTAAGCACCGTATTAAAACGAAATATTTTTAAGCCTCGATGCAAAGCTGAGAATATATTAATTTTACTACAATGTGTTTTTTTTTTTAATATTTATTTTTTGTGTTTATGAACGCTTAATCTCTGATCTCGCTGGACCGATTTTTATGAATTATATGACAAAAGATCACAAATCGTATCTAATCGAAGACATTATCCTCAACATTTTAAAATAAATTTCCTTTTTCCACGTAAACAGGGAAAATCCCTCAAATATAACAACTTTAAAAATTGTTAATTTTCGACATTTTTTCAATTTTTTTACCTTAAATTGCCATAACTTTTTTAAAAATGACCGAATCAATATAAATTTTTTTTTTATAGATACCCTAAGTATTTACCTATCATTTTATATGTTTTTGTAAACATTTGACCCTTTACTAGCCCACAGAAAGGGTTTCAAAATGATGACTTTTTCACAAAAAATTAACTTTTTCAACTTGACTTAAAAAACTTTAGTAAAAAAAAAAAATTATGTTGATTTGTTTATTTTTTAAAAAGTTATGGCAGTTTTAAGACAAAAAAGTGAAAAAACTGACAAAATTTACCGATTTTTNCTTCACGGTGAAAATGGCTACCGAATGCTATTATTGTGTGAAAATTCTCGATTTTATTTTTTACATTTTTAACTTTATAATGCTATGATATATTGAAAAGTGTATGGATCAACATTATTTTTTTATGAGAAATAATATTTTTTAATAATCTCTTTTTCATTCGACATATACTTTATCTTAATCAGGATATTAATAATGAACTAACAGATCATGTAGCTTTTGGAATAATCCACCAATTTTTTAAAATTAAACTCTATCTAAAGA
>NW_026099842.1:0-16975 GCF_025091365.1 Daktulosphaira vitifoliae | reverse complement strand
TGTGTATTATTAAAAACTTTATTTAAACTTAATTTTAACGAATCATTAGTTTTAATTACATCTAATTTTTACAACTTTTAATCTGATAAAGTTGATCGAATTGATAAAACCAATGAAATGATTAAAATTACAATTTTTACAAAAATACACGTTTATTATAGGGAAATTCTATGTGCAGGGCTCAAATGCAATCTGACGCAAAATTTTTTTTTTTGTAATTGTAGCTTAAGANCGGACGCAAAATTTTTTTTTTTTTAATTGTAGCTTAAGAGTTCTTCTACAACATGCATGTATTGGTGTAATCGTAATATTGCGTAATTTTGAGTTAAACTCTTTAAAAAACAATGTAAAATAAGTATTTGCATTTTTTTGTGTGTAAAAAATTATTAAAATTAAAAAANTTGTGTGTACAAAATTATTAAAATTAAAAAAAAAAAGAAATAAAAATTTTTTCCTAGTAAATTTGAAAGCCGATGACTTTTTAAACATTTTAAATTAAAAAAAAAAAAATTTAGGTTTTTAATTAAGCAGGAAAAAATGATTGAAGAAATAATAAAAATCCTAGAAAAAAAACAAAAAAATACAGTGTTATGATATTTAAATAGCACCCAACCATTACTATATCAATTTTTGGCCTTGAATTTTTGTACATGACCTTATAAGGATATAATAAAAAAAATTTGCTAAAAAAAAAATTTTTATTAGTTGATTTAAAAATGGTACTTTTGGCCGGCTAAATCAGCGTTTGGTCCCACTGTGCGCCATAGATTAAAAATTACATACTCAAAAAATTGCGATCACTCACGAAAAAATATATCTATAAATTTAAAATGTTGCAGCGAACACAACAACAAAAAAACTCACGCTACGGACTAAAATTAGCGACAATCAGTTCCGATGATGGCTAATTTCCGACAACCCGTCCGACGTTTGACCCGGCGGTCCGTTGGCGACCAAACGGCTAGCCTTTAGAGTATGGGTCAAAAAAAAAACTTAATACCCAGTGCCGGAAATTACTAAGAACAATTTAAATCATAAGGCGACAATGTATGCGGTGAGCAGTGCAAATGACGTTCAAGATGGGAAAGGAGCGGGGTGAATGTACACACAAATGCCGTCCATGAACCAGTCTGAAGTAGTACACAGCTGACTATATCCCACGCGCATAAAGAAATCACAATATCTTATCATGATAATTTTACCGACAAACGCCGTCGCAGTCCGTATTCGGCTCAACACAAATATATATATATATAAATAAATAGACAAAAAAAAATACATAGATACTTTTGTCACGTAAGAAAATCTTGCTTGAAAATATTGTTTTGTCTTTAGAATAACATACTGAAATTACATAAAGTCTTAAAACAAAGTTATAGAAGTATTAAAATACGAAAACATAATTGAAATAAATAAATATCATTTTTACGATATTAAATTTTAAGATATTTTTCAAAATTTTTAAATTGAGAGGGTTTTTTTGAATTTGCGGTAACGATGGGTGCAATTAAATTGAACTCGAATTCTTTTGTCGAATTAATCATTAAAATCAGTAAATCGAGAATAGAAAAATTTTATGGACAGAAATTAAAAAAACATACTTTTTCACAAAACAAATACTTTAATAGTTTCAAATTGAAGCAAAAGACTTATTTAATTAATCAAAATTAATTAAATGTAGCGACAATTAATTTTTTGACACAATAGCAACTTTTTTCTTAAATATAATTTTAAAGGGATTAATTTAATTTTTTTTTTATTCGATACTTACCGGAGCCAAATCCTAGGGGTGGAAAATAATGTGTAAAAAACTATTTATTAATAAAACATTTTATTAGTTATAAATGTTATTTTTATATTATATAATTTAAAAAGGTTATAATGGACGATAAACGATTCATTAAATAAAACAAGTTCAATTATTAATAATATAAATATGATGAAAATAATAGCATTAAAAACTATGTATATAAACTGTATACTGCCAGTGCACCCCTGGCAAAGTATACAGTACAATGATAGAAGAAGCTAATGATTCAGTTGAAGAATGGGATGTTTACAAAATAACAATTTTTGATGGATAAACTTATTGTAATAAATTTTCATTTAAATTAATGAAATATTATAGTTTTATAACTAATAAATTAAGTCATGAAAATTTTTAATATGCAATATTTTAGCAAATTTTTCTAAAGCATGGCATCAGAATGTTTATTATTCCGATTCATGCACAGATGTAGGAGATGACTAGTTAAATCTGTATCAACAAGAGATGATAGCGATTCTAGAAGTTAGTAATAATTCTTAAATTAAAATAAAAGGGTATATTATTTTTTCAAGCTTTTAAATAAATCAATTGTTCAATGTTTATCTTTACAGACCATCATAGATATAACCCAAACAAATTCTACAGAATCTTTTCATGAATTTTCATATAGAGAACTAAATTTACCTAGTACGTCAGCCTCTTGTACTTCTTCTGACATTAGTAACAGAAAACCATGCTAATCCAGTACTATGCTTACATTTACTGAAGAAAGATCTTAAGTAATATATATCTTATTGAATTTCATATTTTTGATATCTCCTGATAAATCACCCTTATTTATGATATATTATTTAGTTTTATGTTCTTTATGGTATTAAATATTTAAAAAATAAGCATTTAAAAGGGAAGTGGGGTAATTTTTTAGATAAATGCTCAAGTGTTTATTTCTAAGTTATATTTAATGACGGAAAAATATAAGAACCAGAACTGTTTAAATTAAAATAAAATCATCCAAATATTCTAAGGAAAAAAATTAATTAACAATTACCCCACATGTTTACATTTACCTCACTTTACCTTAAATTAGGAAATATTTTAATTCAAATTATCTATTAAATCTATTAAAAATCCAATACAAAAAGTATATAATAGAATTTTGGAAAAACAAATATTAAAAGATATGCACCACCCCAATCATTCTTTGTTTGTCCAACTCTATGAAATGAAGTATTGCAACAAAAAATTTCTTCTAAATTTATTAATCCCACGGATAGTATTTTTGAACAAATTATTTTACCCTTTTTCAATATATTCAAATTAATAAAGAAAAATATGAATACAATAAGATTAAATATAATTGTGCTGTGTCTGTTCACCGTATAATTAAACCTATAATGAACCTGTTAAATTACTTATAAAAAAATATTTTAATTATACTTAATTAAGTAATAAACCCATATCTTCTACTACAGTAAGTATATTTGTCTTTAACACTACTCATATATCAGATTTATTTAGCATTAGTTCATCATGTATTAAATAGAAATGATTTTTTGTTAGAATATCAAATAGACTGGTTGTTGTGTCATATTTATGCCACGAGGTTTGATTTTTTTTTAATTTTAAAACTATATGATATAATGTTATAAGTAAATTATTATATATTTTGATGATAATAAATTATCAAATATTATTTTTTCATCTTGTAAAATCTTTGTATTGGACAATATTTTATATTTATATGTCCTTTTTTATGTTTTGTAATATTTTATAAACTAATTTATATACTAATATTTACTATTAAGACGTTTGTTCTTTGAATAAATATTATAACTTTATAATAGTTTAACTATTTACTACTATATAACTTTATTAGTAATTTTAATCACTGTTAAATTTAACGCTAAAGGGTTTCCCATTTTCCCGGCATCTTTCCATAGTTAAAACTAAAGTAGAACCTTAGGTATTTGTTAAAATTATTTTTTCACAACAAAATATATTTTTATATAAGAACACATATATATCTTACATTTTTTTTTAGGTCAAAGTCCCTTAGCCTCTAGTTATGTCATTACATCTAAATGTACTAGATTTTTAAATTCATCATATCTCAAATGCAAATCATTGAGCATATTACGACATTAATCATTATTTAAAATATTGTAGATTATCAANTTACGACATTAATCATTATTTAAAATATTGTAGATTATCAATAGCAACCACAAACGAACAGCATTAAAATTTAGTAATTCATTAAAATTTGAAATTCAACTATATAAATTAGGCTAAAATGATAGCACTATAATCATTATCACTTGTATTTCATATATTAGTATTTAATGTAAATGCGTACAATTTGTATGGATGTCAACCTAGTTTTTTCAAATACATATTTTGAAATAAATAAAATGTTCAGAATTTAACTTTAATAATAAATGTCATTTAAATTTTTAACATAGCTTTATTCATTTTTTTTGATTTCTATTTTTCATAACTTAGATTATGTAAATATTATAGCTCGACAATTATCTTTATACGTTTATTAGATATAAAACTTTTAATTTCAATTTTTAAAGTTCATATATATATATATATTTAATAGATGGGAAATAGCTACTTTAAGTAGTAAATCAATTTTTTTTTTACAACGCCACTATCAAAAATACTCGGCTTTTATGGTCAATTTTGACTTTATCAATAGATGTGCTTTTTGTAATGCTAGTTGGTGTATTATTAATTTACAACAATTTGATTTATCATCATAAACTATTAATTTCTATTGAAAAAGTCATAATTGATATTTTTTTTTAACTATACTAATGATCTATACTAAATAAGAGTTTTAATTCGTCCTAAAACTAGATTCGACACGAATACAATACTTCTTGGGGACGTTCTTAATGAGACGTCTTACAATAGTTATTTTAATCACTATTAAATTTAAATTTAAACGGGTTTCCCATTTTCCCGGCATCTTTCCATAGTTACAACTAAAGTAGAACCTTAGGTATTTGTTATTATTAATTTTTCACGCCAAAATATATTTTTATAATAGAACATATATATATCTTACATTTTTTTTTTTTATTTCAGGTCCCCTTAGTATTTATTAATGTCTTTACATCTAAGTGTACTAGATTTTTGGATTCATCATATCTCATTTTCGTATTTACCCACACAAAAATATTGATTACATAAATTATAATGTACGAGAAATTTAATGTTTTTAATAAAAAAAAAACGCAGTTATTAATATAAATATTATTTGACTATGTGAAATAAAAATAAAAAAATTCTGTTCTTAGATTAAAGACACCACTAAAATTATCACAATTCAATAGCCTTGTAAAATAATTGTGAATGTATCAATTTATTTAAGATACATATTACAAATGACTTTTTTTATAGCAAATGTTAAAACTCGTACATGCGACATTTCTTTCTGAAAATGTTAGCATAGTACAGCCAGTTTTTTTTTACATTTGTAAATTTATAGCGCGTACTAGTGACATAACTGTCTCGATATATCAAACTATGTACAGCCCGCTATTTTTATATTATAAGATTAAAGTCATCGTTTGTTTTGAAAGTGTAATATAAATTAAAACAAACTTTCATATATCAATATGACTTTTTATAGGCAGTTCTTAAAATCCAATTCATATGTATATATACAGAGTTTTCAGTAAATAATATACATAATATAATATATATGTATACATATGTTATGATACAAAAATAGGTATCATTAACTAAAGAACCAACATTTTAGTTTAAATTTCATATAGTCAAATAATGTTTCCAATCAATTAATTTACATCACTTTTTTATCTAAGATATCAAATCTCGTATATAACAATGTGTGTATTCAACATTTTTTATATTGGATGGAAAGTCTAAAGTAGTCTAAACTGTAGTGAAGTATATACCAAAAATCTAATACATACAGTTGTATAGGCGCAACTTGTAGCTATAGATATTGACCTCACCAAAAACGTAGGATATATGTGTTCTTATATAAAAATATTCTATAGGGTGAGAAAATAAAAATAACAATTACTGAAATTTTATTCTTGATAGGCCTATAGAAATGTTTCAAGGAAATATTAAACCTGATTAGATTAAAATTTAACAGCGATATAAACCATTGTTGCAATACGTTTAAATATAAATTGCATTTTTAAATTTAACGTACATTCAATTAAACATTGAATACTAGCTAATATAATTAATTAATTCTTATGAACGAGAGTAAAAAATTAATTCTATTAAAAAGTATAAAATAACTCAAATTTACTTTAAAGTGTATATGTGTATTAAAAGTCATTTTTTTTATATTAATTGTAATTTTGAATAAACAAGAATACTAGCAAGTAGTTAATTAAAAATTAGTGTTGTCATTTGAAAAAACAATATTGACATACATACAAGGTATTCAAGATGAACTTAAAAATTATTACATAGCTAATAATTCTTGAGTTAAATATAAAATTATTAAAAAACATCTTGGATAATTCTATCAGCTAAATTGAATTATTAAATCTAGCCTTCATTTGATATAATATTTCTTACAACTTTTCTGAATTACATTTTAGAATTTAGCAATTTCCAAACTTTTTTATTCAAATAATACTAAAATAAAAAAAATTAATTGTATTTCATTAAACATATACATAATTTTCCAATTGTTTTTAATTGAAAAATAATAATATTTTATAACACAATTTAATCATTACTATTTAAAAATATATTTCTATATTATTCTTGACCCTCTTTATAAATTATTATTGTTAGTAATCATAACTATTGTTAATAATATGCAAATAAAGTGTCATAAAAAAAGAGAATGAAAGAAATTATTATAACAAAAGATGATCAAGGAAATAAAACAATTGGCCATATGTGTGATATTTATATTTTTTTATAATTAGGAAAGAGGAATAATACTAGGATGTAGATGTTATGGCTAACGGGTTGTTGAAGTACGTTTAGCTACAAGGTGAAAATAAGGCATACAATATATATATATATTCATGAACTCTTTATTAAGACACTACCACCACACGTGGTTTGTCGTAAAAAGTAAATTGAAGGAAAATTATATTCGGATGATACACACCTGAGTCATATTAATTCTACAATGAAATGTGCAATAATTATGTAGTTTGATTTTACGACTCTTAATATTTATTGGTCATGCTATATGAATGGGAAACAGAGTGTGTTCATGTAAAATGCTACTGTCCAATTGTTGGGCGCCAAGACTTAATGGCTGAGTTGTATTTTTTTGTTGAACGCGTACTATTATGATTCGAATGGTGAGAAAGTAGTTAATAATATATCCCTCTTTTCAAATTATCCACCTTTAACAATTCTATTATTCCCTCGATAAAAGTTATTCTGGATTTATCTTAAGTCTATCTTTAATTTTTATGATATGCTTAAAAATGTAATTTCTTACCTTGTGTCCAGCTAGCTTGATCGTTTGTTGTAAAAAGAATATAAACACTGACTTTAAATTAACTTATTTATTTTATGGTCTTATTAAAATTGTTAAACTTAAGATGTTACTTCACTTAAATTCCTCTCTGTACTTGGTATCAAAACACATATGTTCTTTTATATTTTTAAGTAACAATTTATAGAACCAGATAGATTATGAGAGCCAATCCCTAGTGACACGTTATAAACTATTGTTTTACGAATAGTTTTAACCATTAGATGTGCTAGGGTAATGACTTCAACAAACTATTAATATTTTATGAAATTGTGTATTTGATATGAGAGTCGACAGAGTTAGAGACAGGTTGGCTACACCATCGGAGATTATACTCGTCGATGCACGGAACTTACAGAGTCAAAAACTGCTTACCGAAAAGAACGTAATGGAATATGAGAATCAATCCCTAGTGACACGTCACAAACTATTGTTTTAACAACAGTTTTAACCACTTTATGTGCTTAGGTAGATTTTCAAAATGCACTTATTAAATAGACACTCCAATTGAAATATTAAAAAAATTCTTAATTGGAACAACTCACAAAACATAAAATAAAAATTAATTGTCTTAATAATTTATAAATTTTCAAAACTAAGGAAAATAAAAATAAAAAAAAGTTAAGTTATTTTTTTAAAATGACATTACTTATGAGAGATTTAGATAATAAACACCAAGTGTATAAAGATTTTAAGTAAGAAAGAGCACAAACGCGNTGTAAAAAGATTTTAAGTAAGAAAGAGCACAAACGCGAAACTATCTGGTGCAGAAAACGCTTAATGACCAGATTTTTTTAGAAAAAAAAATGAGGTGACGAATGAGCTAGAAATTGCTCTTTTATAGGCCTGTTTTATGAATGGGAGAATTATTTTAATTGCACAATGCTTCTCATTGGCTAGTTAATTAATTTAGAGAGATTTATGCGCAATCTATTGTTCTACTAATTTGCGTTAATATTTCATACATGTATTAATGTTTTTATATCTATCATCTCCCATTATAATGAGGTTTATTAAAAAAAAAACATTATTATAAATAAAAAAATGAATAAAATAAAATTATAAGTGCTAAATATCTATTACAAAAGTATATAATATAATTAGGGAATATAACAAATAAAATAAAATTTCATGTTGATAAACGGTTGTTAAAATATACGTGATAAATAAACAGCAAATATTTAACAATTTAACCAATGTAACTTTAAATTAATAAAATATATTTTTTTAAAGTAATTTTTTTCTGGATAAAGTTTACTTATTAAAAAGGAAAAATTACCTTGATAAAAATCTATATTTTTGGTAATTTATTGAACTTTCAGATATTTTAAAATATTTTAATAAATGTACTTACGACAGGGATAAATTTGAAAGTTAAACAACAAACAATATATTTCGTACTGCATTTTATAACTATTGAAAATTGTATTGAATTTTATTAAAACAAATTGTATCAACATATATGACTTAACGTACATTCCATCAAACATTATAATTAATTAATCCCTTTAAACAAGAAAAAAGATAATTAATTTTACTAAAAAGTATAAAATAACTCAAAATTAATAAGAAAATGTCTGATTTTTAAAGTCATTTGTTTCTATGACAACTGTAACTTTGAAAAATCAAGAATACTTTACTATTATTACATTAACAATTAGCCTGTAATTATAATATAAAAACATTTTTTTCATAAGAAATAGAATGGTTAAAGTAAATTTGAGAGATAATTTAACAATGTCACAAAACATTTTTGGAAGAAAAAAATTAAGCCATTACAGAAATTACCAATTATAATATAAAAAAACCAAGCAAAGGGGGTCGCGGCACAGTAGTGACGTGGCATAGTTGGATCAAGTATAATGATATCTGACAGTGATTAAAATCACTATCAAAAATAAACACTTCGATGCAAATCTTTAGATAGTTTTATTTTAAAAAAATTGGNTCTTTAGATAGTGTTTAATTTTAAAAAAATTGATGTTTTATTCCAAAAGCTACTTGATCTGCTGGTTCCTTATTAATATCTCGATTAAGATAAAGTATGTCGAATGAAAAAAGGTTTATTAAAAAATATTATTTCTCGTTAAAAAATTGTGTGGATCCATAAACTTTTCAATAAGTTATAGCATTATAAAGTTAAATATAATTTAAATAATAAAATCGAAAATTTTTACACAAAAATACCATTTGGTAGCCGTTTTCACCATGAAGACAAGTCCAGAGGTAAAATTTTTTTTTTTCAAATTAAAGAATATTACATTAGCTTTAATTTAAGATATATATAAAAGTGTCCGACCTTCCGGAACATTTTCAAAAGTTAAGTTGAAAAAGTTAATTTTTTGTGAAAAAGTTGTCATTTTAAATCCCCCCCTGTGGCCAGAAAAAAGGTCAAATTTACAAAAAAAATATATCAAATAATAGGTAAAGACATAAAACATCTATAAAAAAAAATTATATTCATATGTTTATTTTTGAAAAAGTTACGACAGTTTTTAGTAAAAAAAATTTAAAAATTTCGAAAATTAGCGATTTTTAAATTTGTAATTTTTTTGGAGGTTTCCCCCATTTACGAGACACGAGGGAAATTCTTTCAATTTTGAAGGGTAATGTCTTCGACTAGATACAATTTGTGATCTTTTGACGTATCGTTGAAAAAAATCCGTTCGGTGAGAGCTGAGAAAAAGTGGTAACAGACACAAACAAAAAAAAAAAAACACATCATAGTAAAACCAATACATTCTCAGCTTCGCATCGAAGCTAAAATTTACATCAATTGGATAAAAACAATAGTGGTCTATAAATTATACCTTTTGCTTCATTGACATATCTATCAGCATTATTTTCTATTTCTCTTTTAAGTACAATACGAATACTCTTGAAACATTGTTTAATGGCTTCACAGGTTGTAAATTTACAAATCCATCTAGTATTACTAATTAGCCCATAGTTTTGTTTTTATAACCGAGTTATTTTCCAATTCAACTAATTGACAATTCTTTGGAGAAGAAAAAAATTAACACATACACATTTAATCATGTTAAAAAAAACTTAGTTTCCAAAAAAATTTTAATATTTTAATAAAACAAACACATTTTATTAATATTGGTTTTTACTTAAATATTTTTTCACTTATCAGCAACCAAAATATTTATTCTATGAACATACAATGAGTAAAAATCGCTTATGAAAATTTAATTCTAATTTTTTATTGACTCCATTAAATTTCCAGACATGATGTTAGCATAAACATAGGATTGTGAAATTATTTGAGCTTTAAAATAATATAAAACATTTGTTCTTCTTTATAACATCTAAAAATAAAGCAAACATTTTGTAGTAATATTAGTGTTTATTAATTGTATATTTTTTTTATTAATGCTCATTTTTTAATTTATTACCTTACTTCATCAAACATTCTAAAAATCTGTTTACTACTGTATTCTATAATTGAATCTCTTATTCTATTTGCGCATATTTCAATTATTTAATTTTGAATATGATGACTAGTGTGATTGTTTCTTTATTGAATATTTCAGAAAACTTAGGTATATGCTTAGAAAATAAAACACAAGTTTTGTTGAAATTTCCCAAGAAAAATTATTTATTAAAAAATTAATAGTAATAACTTCTCAGTTTTAATTACTTATTATTAGGTGATTAGATTATTTAAATTAGTTCCCTACGTTGATTTAATGATGAATTATTTTTATTATGTCAGGCCATTCTTTGGATAATCAATAAATTGTTATGTTAATTAGACTTTTCATACATTCCCTTTTAGCAGCCACTCTAGTTTAGATTGAGTTACTAGCTGGGTATGATCAGTGTCAGTTTTTTAATAGCTATTTATGAGTTTTTGTAATAGAATGAGCATCATGCTTTGTTAGTTTTCCATTTTTAAGATTTCTAGATCCACATAACTAATACATATAAAAAATGAATAATTAAAGTTAATTTTAGCTATTAATAATAGGCTTAATAGCAATTAAAAGATGTATTTATTGTACAATATAAATACTATGCTGTTAATTTTATACATGATTTACATCTAATATGATTGATATAATAAGACTGTATATCACTTAAATCAAATTTCGAGTTGCCTGTAGATGATGTAATATGGTTTTTAATAATTTCTTACTTGATTAGAGTCACAGCTGTTTCAGGATTTTTTGGATTAAAGATAACAAATAATTTTGAATTCATTATTTTATTAACAAATTAATATAAAAGTAAAAAAAATAACAGTTCTGCTACAATACAAATTTATTTCTCCATGTAAAAAAAGTGCAAATTAACAATGATAACGAGCAGATAGTATTCCACAGTTAAATATAGAATTTGTTGAAATAGTGTATACATTATTTAATAATAATGTATACATATTATGTCATAAAATACAATTAACGTGTATAATAATAACTTTAATTATGTGCATCATGCATTCTTTTAATAATTATTAAAGATTTAATATACCACGTATATTTCAACCAATAGAAGCACTCAAAATTTACGCTATCTATCAGCACAATGGCCTGCGTCCAGCGTATCGTTTCCCTGAGTCCATTTAGATAAAAATTGAACTGCCAAAATTGTGTACGGCGTGGTCTATCTATATGTATTTAATCTATGATGTGTAGTAATTAGATGAGGAAGTATTGAATTACGTCGATTTTAGTATAATATAAGCTTTACAATAGTAGTAAGCAATTTTTGAACTCTTAAGCAATATAATAATTCCATATAAAAGGGAAATGCAGGGTAAGCAAATGAATAATGGTGGAAAAAAGAATATAAAAGGGAAACATAAAAAGTATAGGGGGACGATACTGAACGTTTTGTCGAAGAAACGTCGAGTTACGGGTTAGGTCGTTGATGTAAGAATAACTTTATACTTTTGTAAGATTTAATTAATTTTTGTGTTAAATTTTTATATTATATTTGACTTTGTGTTTAATACATTTCGTAAATAAAATAACTATTTAAAAATCTGGGCTTAGCGAAAATATGTTATATTCACGGTGTTCTCGAAATTTGTGTGTGTGTGTATGTGCGGCTAGAGTCTAAGTTGGACTGATGGTCCTTTAGTCAATCTTAATAATTAGTGTACGAGCTGGCTAGTGTTTGGGCTTAACCGTCCTTTAGTGGGTATAGTAAAAAGGTAGTTGTGCTGGTGGCTGACAAGGAGCCACCCTTCAGTCTGCTAATTTTGAGCTAGACTGTACTGACGGGTCTAAACTCTACCCCTTTAGTAGTCCACTAATTAGAGAGATTGGGGCTGATCAGTTTATCCAACGGGAGGACTCGAGAAGAGCTCGAACGACGAACTCGTCGTCAATATATACAGGGTGATTTTTTTATCATAACCCACTTAATTACTTACAGAATAATAATAATTAAAAATTTTTTTATTACTATCTTTAGTTACACATTATTCTTGAATTATTAACTATGTAATACATTGAGCACAATATAGGACAAAAAATTAACATTAATAATGATATAAATACATTTACTTTACTACTGGAAGAGCGCAGAAAAATTATGTAGAGTTCTATGCTTTTACAATATTTATTTTCTTCTACTTTTATTTTTGTATATTATGATAAAAATAAAACTTAATTCAGGTATGAAATACTTTTGTATTGGATTAGAATTTAAAATAATATCCTATTGTGGAAATGAAAGCAGTCATTGAAAACTAAAATTAAATAAATTTACTGTAACTATAAATTTAAAAACTAAAATAGGTAATAATTATTTCAAAATCTACTTAAAATTAATTAAATATTTCTAGTGATTTTTTTAATTGAATATCATTTTGAATGTAATAAATAAAAATATCATTATTACTTTATGTTAGAGATCCTTTTACTCTTAAATTATAATTAATTAATTAATTATGTTATGTATTGAAATTAAAAACTTTTATTTTACGGTAAAAATTAACTTTCTATTTCTATTAGTTTCAAAATTCCATTTGTTAAACAAATAATAAAAAACAATGAAAGAGATTGATGAAATCACCTCCCCACATAAATAATGTATGCTTTCATCAATGTAATCAAGTATAATTTTTTTTTAGTGTTCGGTAGTTTACACAGTTTTACTTAATCGGAAGCTAAATTTCTAGGACCTTACATTTTTTTTTTTTCATAACCTAAAGAATTAGTTTTACTCTGTTTATTATAAATATTATGTGTACTATGGTCAATGGTGGGGAGGGTTATAGCATTGTAATAAACAAAAAGAGAAAAAAAGGATATGGTATGTGTTGTGGCAAAGGGATGTAAGGAATGTTGTTAGATGTGTTTGGGATTCGAGGTGTGAAAGGGAAGAAATGAATGTAATGTAAAGAAGTGTAACACAGGTGACCAATAAGGAAATAATAATCGTAGCGGGCGTAGTGTAAAAAGGATGGGCGGCAATGGAAAGTAAAAGTGTCTATAGATACCCGGCAGTGACTACAATAGAATGAAATAGAAAGGGATCTCGGGGTATGAATGCTTGCGTAAAGACGTCTAATATATGAATAAGATGGAATTACAAAGAAGAGTCACTACCTAGCTCCTGCACAGAAACACGTACACTAATTTCCGGCGAGTCATAAGTATCGTGTTTTTTATAAAAATATTTTAGTTTATTCTCAATGATCAATCCTGTTCTAATTGTTTATTACTAAAAAATTCTTCAGTGAAGGATCTATTATAGACTTATTATGTAAGCAAATGTTTCACTTACCTCTGACTATCCTGATGTTCTCTTGAGATGAATGATGTTGTTGATGTAACAATTATATTATATTATGTATACGTTTACGCATTAATGTACGCAATTATATTTATACGGTTTATATTATTATTAACTCGCGTGTAACAATTTTTCTAGTACAATTCTATATTAAATCTACCCAAGGTGAAGTCTAAGTTTATTATAACTCTGTCTTTTGTAAAAACCTTTTGTATATTTATGTAGTATAGTCCTTAACCTTGTATATGGTGTTTTACCTTAATATATTTATTATTTCTTTGGTTCCAGGGAAGAAGGGCTTAAGTCAATTTTTGTTGGTTTTCAATACAAACAAATAAAATTTTGAAAATTGCTACAAGTGTAAATTAAATGTTTATATTCCTATATCAAATATTTTTATTATTAGTTTTTCATGTCAAACAAATGTGTAGTAATAGATATATGTACATATTTAGCAATTACAAGATAAATGCACTTGAGCCATTTTTATTTTTGAACTTTTGACATAAGTCATTACGATCATGACTTATGACTTTTAGATTCTATACGTTTTGACTTAACTTAGAATTTCAATAAATTCGTATCAAGGAAACAATAACAAAATACTAGGGTATAACCTTTACATTTATTTTTGTTGAAATAGAATCATAAAAAAAAATTGTTTTTCTAGTAAAACCTTACTTTATTAATAATTAGTATAACAAATTAATTTAAAAATAATATTTTGATATATTATTTAAAATTTTGTTTCACATTTGATTAATACATTCATTCCTCTGAGTATAATTTAACTGTACACATATAATAATGTGTATGTATCATAATATTATTATGATATAGAACAAACATAATATAAAATAAAATAGTACAAAGAATAAAATTAAAAAAATTATAAGAAATTAAAATAAAAAAATTAATCATCATTATCAATAGACAAATCTTCATCAAGATCTGGATCATAATCTTGTTTCTCAGTAGAATCACTATTCAAATTATTTATAAAAATCATGGTAAATATTTGGTATTAACGGGAGAAGTTGGAGTAGATCTCTTTTTTTTTCTTTAGATATTGGAACTGGTGAATTATACATTTTTTGCAATGTAAAATTATTTACACGGCCTCTTCTTTTTAGATTTACTATTTTAAACGGTTCATCTTCAGATAAACTTGTTTTGTAGTATAATGTACCAATGTTACTACTTCTATATTGCAACCAGGCAACATCATGCCAAACAAATTTATTTCCATTTTCATCTTTTTTGCGTACTACTAGAGGTCCTTTCAATAATTTTTCAAAATTAAAAAAATGTTTCTGATCCATTTCATACACAAGAAAAGGTTTCTTTTTGTTTGTACAGCTTTATAATACACTTATAGTGTAGCCCAGTCTCTTGGATGTGCAATTTGAAGTGCGGAATGTTTCTTTTGTTTTTCTATTAGCGAGTTTCTATTGCAGTGTTCCATAGCTTCATCAGAGCTAGGCCCTAAAATAGCATTTTAATTTTTTTAAATTTCATACCTAATATAAATGTTAGTATGTAGGTAACTTTTAATTTTAATTTATAAGTCTTCATAACATTATTCATAATTAATATCTTGATATAGTAACTTAAATATAGTTAACTTAGTAACTATAATTAATTTATTTTGTTAAAACTCAAAAAAAATATTAAAAATAAAATTGAATTTAAAATTATGAAGTTAATTTAAGTATACCTATCTACATATTATTGTTTAACTTACCCCTAACAAATGTTCTTGATGACTAGAAATCCAAAGTTGAACTTTACTATTGCTAGAATTATATTCTTCATTTTGATTATTGGTGATATTGTTATCTAATTAAATTGTAGAACAAAATTTAATGTAATAAACACAAAAATAAAAAAATTATTTTAAAATTCTTACTAGAATGGGAGATTGTTTCATTTTTTTCAGCCATTTGAACCATATTTAACGTACGACGCTTCATTATATTATTATTATTTGTGTATTTTAATTACCTACTAGTGAATACTTATAATAAATTATTTAATTAAAGAAACAACCGTTGTAACTTGTAAATAACACTATCTCACCAAAATCTGAACACAAACAAAATAACCAAAAACAAAGTACTCAAAATTAACAAAAGTACACACAAAACATGCTNCACAAACAAAATAACCAAAAACAAAGTACTCAAAATTAACAAAAGTACACACAAAACATGCAAGATAAACAGTTAATACTATAATTAGTATATGTCGACCGTAGAATGATACCACGTTTATCAGTAACAATATTTTGCTTATCAATCTTGATTCATAAGACTTAAGTCAACATAAATCAATTTTGACAGTTAAAAAAATATATTTATTTACGTTCTAAATGTCTTAAGTCATAGTAATGACTTACGCCTTTTTTGCTAAACAAATTAAACGTCATAGTGACTTAGGATATTTTTATTTTTGCTATAATATGTGCTCGAATACACATACACTTATGCCATCTAGACCAAAAAAAGGGTAAAAAAAACTACATATGACAAAATTATAAAAAAAAAAAATGCCAAAAATTGACTTAAGCCCTTTTTCCCTGGAGCCAAAGATTTAATAATTTATAAAACAAATTAAGAACTTCTAAACAACATAACTGTCCTGTGCAACAAACTATTTCCAAGTGGCCTACGTCTTTTCAGTCGTCCAAACAGTGATCTAGGGTAGATGCGAGCTCAATTTCAGTTCTTTGCACAATAGATTATACTAGTGTCCTACACTCCGATTGCCCGCACTGTGGCTGAGATCAGACTAGCTAGTCGATAAGTGGAGAGACACTTTTTAGTTGTTTAGTATAATATTAGTTATAAATATATGATGTGTGTTTGTGGGGACACCTCACTGAGGTGGCCCCATGGTTTTTTAGGGTACCTCATTGAGGTTCCGCCACCTCTTTCATGCCACCTCCCTTATCA
>NW_026099841.1:15763-16989 GCF_025091365.1 Daktulosphaira vitifoliae | reverse complement strand
ATTATAGTAATTTATACATATAACGACATATTAACTTAAATTATACTTTTAATTAACTTAAAATTAAATTCCACCTATGGTCCGGTAATCATATCTGATAGGTGTGACACCTCCCCTAGGTGGTGGCAACCTTTGCTACTATAGCTAGTCGTTATGCAAGTGGCAAACCATGTTGTTGTTACAGGCCAAAATTAAAAGCCCACATTGCAATCTAGAGCTTTACATCACCGAATTTTCAAGGGTTTTTGTCAAGAAATGGGAGCTGAACATGAAGTTCTTCTTTACTACACAGAAATACGTTGGCTTTCCAGAGGACAAGTTATGAAACGTTTGTATGAACTTCGCGAAGAAATTTCTTACTTTTTAATAGAAAGGCAAAGCTCACTCTCCAAACATTTCGATAATATTGAATTCATTCATGGATTGGCTTATTTGTCATATATTTTTAGTCATTTGAATGAAGTTATTACATCGATTCAAGGACCATAAGTTACAATTATGAACGCAGACGAAAAAATAAGTTCATTTGTAAATAAAATTCCTCTATGAAAAAAAAGATTGCAGTCTGATAATTTAGCAAACTTTCCAACAATTGAACACGAACTTTCAAAAAACAATACTCTTTTGTCCAGCTCCATAAAAACACAAATTTATGAACATCTTGATAAACTTGAAAATTCATTTAACGATTATTTGAATTCTACATATTCAAAAGCAGACATATGGTTATGTAATCCTTTTGTTGTGGATTTAAATTCAATTGATGATTCAGACCTGGTAAAAGATGAATTAATTGATAAGATCGAGAGAAATGGTGCATCAAGATTTTCAAACCAAAAATGTAATTGAATTTTGGTGTTCATTGACGCAGCCTTATTCTCGAGCTGTGCAATTTTTGATTCACCACTACATATCTCTGTGAGTCTGGATTTTCTTCAATGGTCACATATAAAATAAAATCACGAAACCGATTGGATATCAAAGATAATATGCGTGTTGTCCTGTCCAATACAGTTCCAGATTTAAAGAAAATAATTCTATCAAAACAGCAACAAACCTCACACTAAAGTCTAAACTCTAAAATTTTAATAAACTCAAAACCATAAAATCTCTCTTATGTATCCACTATGTCAGTAACTATGTACGTATGTAACTTAAACTTTTTGTATTATCATTTAAAATTATTAAAATTAAAAACTAAATTGTTTTTTTTAAGGATAGGGGGG
>NW_026099841.1:11783-15230 GCF_025091365.1 Daktulosphaira vitifoliae | reverse complement strand
TGGTTTGCCACTTGCATAACGACTAGCTAGAGTAGCAAGGGTCGCCACCACCTAGGCGAGGTGTCACACCTATCAGATATGATTACCGGACCATAGGTGGAATTTAATTTTAAGTTAATTAAAAGTATAATCTAAGTTAATATGTCGTTATATGTATAAATTACTATAATGCCTCGTGGTTTATAGAACACAATTATGACAATCAAAGTTGTATGTGGTTGATATGTAAAACATACCGTAGCCCGTGTCTAGATTAAGGAATAGGAATGAAATACACGCGAGTAATTAAGTTACTCGCGCAATAAAATAAATATTACAGTTGAAATTAATAAGGAAATTTAATTTAATTGTTAAAAAAAAAAGAAAATTAAGTTAAACATGGACAAAAATGCGAATGCATCAAAAACCATGTCGGACGGTATTGGAACACAACCGTTAATATTAATCGGAAATTAATGAAGAACACCAGGAGCGGTCTGGACACTCGCTCCTTAGCGTTGGCTACAAGAAAAGGGAAACACATGCTCTCCACACATAAACAAAATTAAGTTAATTTACAATAAAATAATTAATAAAATATAGCTCATTACATAAATATAATATAAAAAAGAAAACGATACCCGGTCTCCGAAGAGACCCATCCGATGGTCTGGATACTTTGCCGAAAATATCTGGCCGTTCGCCGTTGGCGGTTCTACTCCATCATTGAAAAATATGTCAATAAAACAACAAATGTGTGCACCCTAGCACGGTCAATGACAGAAGAAAGAGTCGAGAAGAGTCAACACCGATCTAACGGCAATTTCATATCGATAACNAGTCGAGAAGAGTCAACACCGATCTAACGGCAATTTCATATCGATAACGGCCAGTCTTTTTGGAAGTAATCAATACTGATAAACAATTCGATTTTAATTATATTTCTCTTTTATCGCCTTATCTAGCGGTCAGAGGCAAAATAATGAGTAGTTGACACCGCTGTGTCAGAAAAAGGTTCTTTCGCGCGATAAAATAAATAAGTAGACATAACAAAAAATCATAAACGGTCCACCTTCAAATTTGTGACGTTAGGTTTTTTATTTTAAAATCTACATTAAGAATAGTTGTCAGGAAATTTTTTTAAATTAAAAAAAAATCATTTCAAATAATAATTAAAAAATGTATTATTTATTATAAAATTTTTGAAGTCACAATGTATAACAGTTAAAAAAAAAGTAACTCCAAATATTGACTGGATAAAAAGTTAATAGTTGTTAGAACACTTATATATCGTCGGCATGGTGTGGAAACTCATTAACAAATTTTTGTAATTTTGCCGTTTTCTTAATTATTTAAATTTCATTGAGTAAGCTAGTTGACATCCTTGAATGATATAACTTATAAAAGGAATAATCCTTAAAACTAGTTAAAAATTAATAAATTAAGAAATTATGTAACAAAAAAAAATTCAAATATTTATAATCAACATTATTTGTATTTTAAAAGTAAATAAGTTGTTTATGATAAACGATTCACATTGTATATATTTCTAAAGCATTCTCATTAGAAGTTGTAAAGCAATATCAACAGTTCTCCATTAATCAGCTACATCTTCAACTATAAAAAAATGTGTTCCTTCATCATATAAATAAATACATTTTTCTTCATGTATTTTAGAAAAATTTTCTTTATGAAATTCTATTGGTAAGTATAACCATTTCCCCATTGCTTTTACATATATATAAATGCATGTTTCAATAACAAAACTTGTAGCTAACATTTTGACTGTATCTACGTAAAATAAAAATAATATATATTATTTTTATTATTATAATTGGGGAAATTCATTGGTTTTAGTGAATTTACAAAATTGTAGACTTTTTGTACATAATAGTGGACTTGGGCATGATTATTACTAGCTACAAAAGTATGTTTTAGCAAGACTTTCTTAAGTAAGTCAACTTAACTTCTATATTAATGTTTAAAAAATTATCAGGCTTCTTTTAAGTACTATGCATCAATTTAAAATCAAATTTTTGCTGAGATTAAAATTATATCGGGATTCTAATTATAAAATTAGTTCTTGTACCCCATCGACTCGGGATTGATTCTCATGTACCCTCTAAATTTGTTGCACCATTTCTATGAACTCTTTTTAAAAAAATTCTCCTTCTTTTTCCCCACCTTAATCCCAACTACTTGGGTCGGCCACCTTTATCCTAAACTTCCACTTAACATAATCACCTACATCATCTACGCTCACATCAGCTGTCCTCATATCGCATTTAATAGTATTCCACCATTTTTTTTTTTTTTTTGGTTTTCCTCTGCCTTATTTTCTTTCAATATTTTTTCTATAACTGTTCTTACAGCTTCCGATACTTTTCTCCTCATAAAATGACCAAACCATCGAAGTCTATTTTCTCTCATCTTATCCACGATTGACGCTACATCTATACTTCCTTTTATATGCTCGTTCCTTATTCTATCTTCTCTAGTCACTCAACTCATCCATCTAAGCATTCTCATCTCTGTTACACTCATTCTCTGCTCTACTTTCTTATCAACCGCCCAACTCTTTGAACCATACACCATAGCTGATATCACTGCAGTCTTGTAGAATTTACCTTTCAGTCTCATTGGAATTATTTTATCGCATTATTAAAACCCGTGTCTTACATCCTCGTCAATACCACCGCTCTTTGGAACAACTGATCCTATATACTTAAAACTTTCCAACTCTCCAATCACGTCCTCGCCTATTGTCACTGATTTCTGTTTTTAATTACTGTTAGTATTTTTATTGATCAGTTCACAGAAATGTTGCAACAAGTTTTGAGGCTATGTGCGAATCAATCGCTAGAGGACAACCTACATGGACTAATGACTTACAAGTAATCTGTCAGCATTTATATTTTTCTAAAAAGTCAACACAGAAGTTAGCTACTTAAGAAATTCTTGTTATAATATACTCTTATAAAACTGNACTCTTGTTATAATATACTCTTATAAAACTGAGAAATAGTAATATCCAAGTATATTAAAGATATTACGTAAGCATAGTTAAAACGTTGTATGTTTGATTATATCTAAAAAAATAGCGATAGAAAAAATATTTAATTTTCTATTAAATAAATATTTTCTTTTTCAATATTAAAATAAATTAAAAGAATACCAGTATTTTTAGTACCCGTTCTGAAATATTCATTTACGCTGAATTCATCTCCTAGGAGTTTAATAACATAATTGGTGTTAATTATAGTCTGTAACATAAATTTAAAAATTAATGAAAATAAGTACACATTGTGATTTTCACCGGCTTCTGGCCGTAAGGCTTTCACTAATGAAGGTACATAAACCAAACAAAGTTGGATCTACACTAGCCAAGGTTCTACCAAACCGAAGCATGGTGGAATTTCAAATGTAAATGACACATCTATTGTTCAATTTACTAAGTTTTTACCTTAA
>NW_026099841.1:9129-11046 GCF_025091365.1 Daktulosphaira vitifoliae | reverse complement strand
AAAAAAAAACGCTTCGATGCAAATCTTTAGATAGTGTTTCATTTTAAAAAATTGATGGATAATTACAAAAGCTACATGATCTGCTAGTTCATTATTAATATCCTAATTAAGATAAAGTATGTCGAATGAAAAACGGATTATTAAAAAATATTATTTCTCATAAAAAAATAATGTTGATTACATTAGCTTTAATTTAAGGTATATATAAAAGTGTCAGACTTTCCGGAACACTTTCAAAATTTAAGTTGAAAAAGTAAATTTTATGTGAAAAANTCAAAATTTAAGTTGAAAAAGTCAATTTATGTGAAAAAATTGTCATTTTAAATCCCCCCGTGTGTACAGGTAAAGGGTCAGATATGAAAAAAAATATATACCAAATGATAGGTAAAGACATCATGCATCTATAAAAAAAAAATTATATTGATCCATACATCTTTCAAAAAGTTATAGCATTATAAAGTTAAAAATATAAAAAAGAATTTTTTTACAAATATCGTATTTTAGCTTCGATGCAAAGCTAAGAAGGTATTGGTTTTACTATGATGTGTTTTTTTTTTTTACCACTTTTTCTCAGCTCTCAATGTGACAAAAAAAATGGCTACCAAATGCTATTATTGTGTGAAAATTCTCAATTTTTTTTTTTACATTTTTAACATTATAATGCTATAACTTATTGAAAAGTGTATTGATCAATATAATTTTTTTATGGGAAATACTATTTTCTAATAATCTCTTTTTTATTCGACATACTTTGTCTTAATCAGGATATTAATAAGGAACTAGCAGTTTATGAAGCTTTTGGAATAATCCACCAATTTTTTAAAATTAAACACTATCTAAAGATTTTTATCGAAGCGTTTTTTTTGATAGTGATTTTAATCACTGTCAGATATCATTATACTTGATCCAACTATGACACGTCACCACTGTGCCACGACGACACTGTGATGGGTTTTTTTTATTAAGTTTGATTTCTGTTTTCACCATGAAGATAAAATAAAGTCCGAAATTTTTTTTTACCATTATAAAATATATTACATAAGCTTTAATTTAAGATATATATAAAAGTGTCAGACATTCCGGAACACTTTCAAAAGTTTAGTTAAAAAAGTTCTACTTTCTATATGCATTTTTATNCAAAAGTTTAGTTAAAAAAGTTCTACTTTCTATATGAATTTTTTAGATTTAAACCCCTCTCGTATATAGGGAAATGGTCCGATTTAAGAAAACAGTATGTCGAATGAAAGATATAAATACTACTTCTCATGAAAAAATTGTATTGATCCATACATTTTTCAAACAGTTATAGCATAATAAAATTAAAAATGTAAAATACAAAATCGAAAATTTTCACACAAAAATAGCATTCGATAGCCATTTTCACCCTGAAGATAAAATAAAGTCTGAAATTTTTTTTTGCATGATAAAGTATATAACATTAGCTTTANATTTTTTTTTTGCATGATAAAGTATATTACATTAGCTTTAATTTAAGATATATATAAAAGTGTCACACCTACCGGAACATTTTCAAAAATGAAGTAGAAAAAAATAATTTTTTGTGGAAAAGTTGTAATTTTAAATGGGCAAGTAAAGGGTCACATATAAAAAAAAAATGAAAGGTAATGATATTATGCATCTATAAAAAAGTAAATTATATTGATCCATACATTTTTCAAAAAGTTATAGCATTATAAAGTTAAAAATATAAAAAAGAATTATATTGATTTGGTTATTTTTAAAAAAGTTATAGCAATTTTAAGTAAAAAAAATTGAAAAAACCCAACCCAGCACAGGGGGTTCGCGACACAGTGGCATAGATGGATCAAGTATTATGATATCTGACAGTGATTAAAATCACTATCATAAAAAACACTTCGGCGCAAATCTTTAGATAGTGTTTAATTTTAAAAAATT
>NW_026099841.1:0-7755 GCF_025091365.1 Daktulosphaira vitifoliae | reverse complement strand
TTTTATCGGGATGTTTTTTGTACTTAAAACTGCCATAACTTTTTCAAAAATGAACAAATAAAAATAATATTTTTTTGTATTGAAACCTTAGATATTTCCCTTTCATTTGATATAATTTTTTTTGAAAATCTAACACTTATTCTGCTCACTGGGGGGATTTAAAATAGTAACTTTTTTACAAAAAATAACTTTTTCAACTTAATTTTTGAAAATGTTCCGGAAATAATGCGTCCTTTAAACATATATCAAATTAATGCTTATTTTATGTACTATAAAATAAAAAAAAAAAATTTGTCCCGACGACCTATCTTTTATGCTAATAAATAAATATGTATAAAAATATATGTTTTAATAAATAATCAACTTTTCCTGTTTGGAACAATAATAACAAATAACACAAAATATGATTAAAAAACTATAACTGTATAAAAATAAACTACAAAGGTTCAGCACTAATAAATATTCTTTTAAGACATAACAATAAAGATTAAATTACAGGAACAACAATGGACAACTAGGCACTAATAATAAATTGTACTAGAGAAGAAAGCAATGACTAAATCATTCAAATATTTATGTGTAAATAGGAAATTTGGTGAAATAGTAACTGTGAGTCACAATAATTAGCAATATAAAGGGGATGTTGCCTATTTATAGCCAACAGTAAACAAAACAAAACATAATAGTTAAAGTATCAACTTAGTGCACAAGATAAATANAAGGGGATGTTGCCTATTTATAGCCAACAGTAAACAAAACAAAACATAAAAGTTAAAGTATCAACTTAGTGCACAAGATAAATAATTAAGTGCCGACTTGGTGAACACTTCATAGTGAATTTTATGTGCCAACTTAACTCATAACAAATAATAAATNAACTTAGTTCATAACAAATAATAAATAATACATAATAAATCACAATTACAGGGCTTCTCAATAATTATAATTATAATTATAAACGTATTTGAACTTAAAAAAAAAAAACTTAACAAAAATTATCACACGGGTCGAATACAAACTGATCACATATGAAACTTTAGTATAAGCTTATTGCCTTAACCTCATTTCTTAATTGGGAGTGAACAAAAGGGATGAAGAGTGCAGTCCAACGATGTAAGTTAGACTGCGATTAGGTGCCGGATCTGCGGCTAAAGTAATTGGTGTTAAATTAAAGAGATAATATCTAATTTATATTAATGATTAATATGGCTTAATTATGACTATGGCATATATTTATCTTATATAATTACTTNACTATGGCATATATTTATCTTATATAATTACTTCAAAAACTTTATTACGTAAAATTTCGTAATTTTCTTCTATCCCACTAAATAAAAGAGATATAATTCTAAAAAATTCGTTTTTGTCCTTAGTAACTTTTACATCTTCATTGTATTTCGGAGATTTTAATATTTTATTTGATTGTTGGACATCGTATGGTTGTCCTGTTTGAAATCCTAATTTCTTACTTATATGTTCTCTCCATTCTGAATCAACTGGTTGAAAACGATGATCAGCAATAATATATTTAATAGACGAAAGCCATGTATCATTTTCTATATACAAACGTGTTACATATACCACCAAATTCTATAATATCAAATATAAGTGAATTACAGATTTAATTTAAACATAAATATAAAAAGAGACTTCTTTAGAATCATATATATGTTCTTATTAATAATTTTTTTCTAGTTCAATATATTATATTTTAGTATTAATAAAAAGTATGATATGGAATTTATTTTAAGCGTGTTTTATAAAACTATACTTAAATAAAACCTTAAAATCATTTTAAAATATATAAGATGTCCTACGAGGTTTTTGAGGATCTCGTACGAGATTCTGTATATTTATTTTAGTATTTAAAGGAAGAACTAAAGCACAAATGTTATGAATTTATATTAAAATATATTCAAAAGACATATAAAGATCTTTTAACAAAATAAATAACTCTTAATAAAAAAGTATTAGCAATGGATATAATAATAAACTTTAAGTTTATATGGTTTACATTTAAATGTTTTTTTGAATCAGAGTTTTTAAAGTTTAGATCCTTTCTTATTAAAATTAAAAATAATATAATTTTTATATAATATCCATTACAATTGGAAACGTTTTGTTTTTGTGATAAACTAAACAACTTAATCATTGTTTATTTATTATTTTGTATTAATTTTACAGCGATTAGTTACGTAGTAATAATCAAAGACCCAAATAACTCAATTTTATCCATAACAGTATCAAAATGTAAAATAAAAAAAGTTTCTTGATAAGTTAAACTTATTTGGTTAGAAAAATTAGAAGCTTAATAATATAGACAAAAATAATGATTTTTTTAAATTATTTATATTTGGAGAGTATTCTTATTAATACTGCATTACTAAAATTGTTTGTATAAAATGTAAACTATTTTTTTTTCATATATCTATTTAAAAAAATTATAATAAAGAAGATATGTATTTTTACTTATTTTTATTAATGAAACGTTTCAAAATCCTTGCTAGGTAATTTAATAATAGTTTTATTTTTAATATGGTTTATTTAAGAATATATAACAAAATAAATTTTAAATGTTTATATTTCTTAAAGATAAATCCTATTTCATTATAATTAATTATAATTAATTTTTACACTTACATTCGATGGTGAATTTGTGCTGTTTAGAGCATTTTGATCCTAAAAATAATTATGCAATCAATAATTTATTGGAGGCTTTAATTATTTAAGTCTATCCTATAACTGCATTTTATTCAAAAATTATTAATAAATAAAAGGAAAAATTTAACAAAATTATAATAACTAAAATTATTTCATTCAATCATTATTTATCTTATATAAATAAATTAAATTATAAAAATATTTAACAAAAAATAATTAATAAAGAATAAGATATTCATACTTTCAGAAACTATTGAATATATTCAAGTAAAATCATTTTTTTTTCAATTCTTCGAGGATAATAAATCTTAACTTTTATTTTTATAAATATGAACCCCCATTTTTGATTTTGAAACAACTTCATCGATAGTTTAGTTTTTACAAGAATACATTAATAATCTTTTTAATGGTAACCTATGAGTTGTTGTTAGCCCTTAAGCAGGCGCGTACCTATTTTTAACGTTCATAGTAACGTGGGGGTCTATTAGACCCCATTTCTAAAAAGTATAAAATATGTATAAAAAAGTACATTTTTTTAAATTCAAAGACATTATTTGTTACCTTATGATATATAAATATANTTCAAAGACATTATTTGTTACCTTATGATATATAAATATAGATAAAAATTAAAAAATAAATAAATTACAAAATTATGTGCATTACTAAAAATTATATTACGAAAAAAAAAAAACTTAATTTTCAAAATTTCATTAAAAATTTTGGTTTGTAAAAAAATTATTTTAACCGCAAAATCTTATTTTTAAGACGGTAAATAATAGCTTTTACTATTACAAAATGTATTTTTATTCATTTTTCTTGTATTTCTTTGAGCTCAAACACCGCTTATATTTATTAGTTTTATGTGTATTTACATTTACATAATCATTTTTCTGAATTGAATTTTTTTATTATTAACATTACAATACAATTTAATTATTATAATACGAGTAGAATCAGGAGGGGTAATTGTGAATAGTAGTAATTGTAAATGAGGCAACGATAATCAATGTGCCCAGATAGCGACAAGATGTATTTATTACATGTTTTGTTCGTATTTGTTCCGTATTATTTAGTAGTGGAAATCTCAATAGAAGATTTATTTTTAAAACTTAATGGCACAGTCGGTGGCAGATTCACATAATCCCAATTCCACAATATTATATCGATTATAACATTGCATTTACGATAAAACGATATTTTGAAAAAAATACAAGTCCAAAAAAAAATTATAACGTTACAAGTCACGTGGGGGTCAATATGACCCATTTCAACTTTGATGGATATTTTAAGTCATACAATTTTTTTTCGAATGTATTTATTTATGAAAATCTATTCAATATTACTATAAAAACCATCTTCTAAATTTATATCTATGTACACCTTTTATGCAATATAATACATCCGTTTTTATTTATGTGGGGATATGCTAGACCTCCACGCGACTGTTTAAGGGTTAAGATCTAGTAAAATTGTTAATAATGATTGACCGATAAAATCCGACAGTAAATATAAATCAAATTATAAGCGTTTGCGTCTATTAGTATACAAGAAATATGATTTAAGATTAAAAAGTTTTTTGATTGAACAGTTAAATTTATAGCATTCTGTGTAGTAAACAAAGAAAAAATTATATGTGTGGCATGTATCCAAAAACTGATGAATAACAAAAATGGATACTACAGATTATAATATAATTATAATAATACTTTATTCAAAGAAGTATGTGTTTATATTGTGTGTCGAAAATTTACAAATAAATTTGATCGAAAACGTTATTTTTTTACACTTCAAAAATTTGTCCTATATAGAACGACACTGTAATTTTAATATGTATTTTAGGGACGTCCTTAGTTTGTACTACGTGATTTTTTAACTATAAATTTGATGTCAAGTGAACAGAATTTTGTTTATTACAGCACACAAAAATTTTTGATCAATTTTGAGCACCTTTAATCAACTCCTTCATGTGCCTCAAAGGGGTAGAAATTTAGTTTTTTTTTATATATTATTTCAATTATTATAAATAGAAATTATTTCATAGAATTAATAATGCAGTAAATAATGTAAAGAAAAAAGGTCTTTGTATATTTTTGGTAACTTCGATTATTAATCAGTCAAACTAACAAAAACAGAATGTATTGGTCATTTACATTAATATATATAACATCTTTAAACATAATTAAAGCTACTTCACATTTCGACCTATGAATAATGAATCAATATTATCTTTGAAACTTTTTTTTAAAATATGTTTAAAGAAAATATTAAGGTAATCAAAATATTAAGCGTAGACGACCGTCTAGTTAAATAGCTATATTCTCCGGATAAGCATCCTTTTTTAACACGCTTATATATTAGTTTCACATGTATGTTGTGTATTTTGGGATGTTTGTGAGTGTGAGTTATTTGTAACTTTCCACGCACACGTGTCTACGGCCTTGAGACTAGACAGTCGTAACGCATTCATCCCACCCACACTCGCTTACAACGTTCCCCTGCACCCCGCCCGTTTACAAAACACATCTATACCTCGTGCATGATACGTTTACGTACTTCAGTCGCTTTACATGTATATATATATTTTAATTACTATTAAAAATATATATTAACACCCTTTATTCTCATTAAGAGATATAGAGTGTATTCATTCCGATTACTAAGGATGATTCCGGTATCGTCATTTTTTGTCACTANTGATTCTGGTATCGTCATTTTTTGTCACTACCTCCACATTACGCGCCTGCTGCTTTCCTTGGATGTGGTAGCCGTTTCTAAGACTCCCTCCCCGGAATCGAACCCCGATTTGAATGATGGTAACTACTATCATAACATGAAACTAAAAAATAAAAAATAAATATAGTTTTAAAAAAATTAAAAAAACACGCTTTTAAAGCACATCGAACTAAAAAATTAAAAATAATTTTTAAAATAAGCTTAAATAATACTAATATTTTTTGTTAATAATTATTTTAAACTTATTTTAAAAATTATTATTAACTTTTTAGTTCGATGTGCTTTAAAAGCGTGTTTTTTTAGTTTTTTTAAACTATATTTATTATATTACTTCTCGTGTACTCGATAAGATGACGAGACACCTACTGAAAATAGTATATCACAATAATCGATTATGATATACTATGGATGACATGATGAAGTTTTTTCAGCAACGTTGTAAAATTTTCGAAAATCTTTAAAGTTTAAATCTATTTGCGTCACTTTTGATACTGAAAATTTCGTAGTCGACGAAATATTCATTAACTACCGTCAAATGACATGTACGTTTGCCACTACAGTAACACTAAAGTTTTTCACACCCGGGTACGATGATCAAACCATGTTTGTCAAACTGACATTTTTTTAAAATTCTTTTTGAGTTGGAAAATATTCAAAATTTGTTTGGTTTTTATTTTATTTATATTGAATAAATAACAACGACCTCATTACTGTAGTCTACCCTGTGAGATGGAATTTCTAATTCATATTAAAATTATTTTATTATGTGGTTTTCTTTGTGTCTATCATTCATTTATCCCAGCTCTTACTTGACCAATTTTGTTCAATCATACGTCACATGATTAACTAGTATTTAGTATTTAACTAGTTAAAAATATTACCCTCAAAAATTCAAAAAATTCTGCGACTATTGTATAATAGAGCGTCGTCAATCTTTTGACTATTTTCATCTATAAATTTTATGTAGACGTAATGAAACTAGATCAATATTACATAAAGTGCTCGTGATATATTACTATTTTTTGTTACACTCGTAACAAATAAATATTACATTGTATATAATATACACATTTATAGTAAACTAAATTATTTCTAAAATAAATTTAGGGATGATTTTGAAGTTAAAGAGGAAACTATAATTATTTTTATAGTATTACAAATATAATATAATAAATAAAATGTTGATTGGTTTGTAACCAGTTTTAAAATATTTCTGTTTGAGATTTTATAATTTTTAAGTATAGACAAGGTTAATACTTATTTTAGTAGTAGTCTTATCTGCATAATTTGATAAAACATTAATGTTTACTAACCACTACAACTGTCCTTACCATATCTTAAACTATTTATTCCTCAAAAAGTAATGTTTTAAAGGTAAGAAACTTTAAACTTCATTAAAAATTAAAAAAATTTTATTTTCTAAACATATATCTATATAGAAAAATTACCATCTTTCAAAAAAATATGGCAATATTTTTAATAAATTATACTATATATTTTTAGTAATCATTATTTTTTAAATTAAAATATAAAATATACTTATCCGAAAATATTCAAATTTGGTTCATATAAGATATCCGTAGTTCACTTCCATGTTATTAGGTTAAAAATAAATTAACATGAGTGTCGCTTATACAACTTAGTCTACAAATAGTCTAATAGAATAATATATCTTACATGGTGTATAAATGTTGAATCTCTATTGTTTAATGGTATTGATAATTCGGATGGAAACCGTGAAGACGAGCTAGATGAATATAGCTGTAACATACCAAATGTAGACTGTATTATTATTATTTTATTAGTTACATAGCAATATTAATTATTATAACTTTATTTTTATAGTAAAACATTTATATATTTTTTTAGTAAATCGTGGTTATTGAAATATAGATAAATTCAAATATGAAATATTTGAATATAACATGTTCCGTTATCAATGAAATATATACGTAAATTGAATAAACTCTATGTAGTAAATCGACAGTGAGAATAATTTCTTGATGATTGTTTACCAATTTGAATTTTGGCCAAAATTAATCGTCCGGATCCAGACTAATGTATACACAAGACATTTGTAAAACACTTGACACGGCCCGTAATAGCGCACTATCCATTTACAGTGAACTAGCACGTTATCCGGTCGTGATTATCAGCTGTCCACCGTCGCACTCATGAGTGTTGACGATAACACAAGTTTGTCTTATCCGGCGGTCGGTAGATAGGACAGGTCAGGGGGTGCAGCATCGCGAGACACGTCGGCGACTATGAAAACTAGTTCATCAGTGACTTACATCCGCCGTACTTGTCGTCGAGTTATATCCGCATCTTACGGTTTACCCGTCTCATTTGTAT
>NW_026099840.1:7829-17008 GCF_025091365.1 Daktulosphaira vitifoliae | reverse complement strand
CAAGATAAATGTAATATAGATAATATAATTGATATAAATGATAACGCGAAAAATAAATATAATAACGCGCGTAATATGATTGATATACAAATTGTCNGTAATATGATTAATATACAAATTGTCATAAAAGACGAATTTCATAAAATCAATTCAGCTAATGTCGTACAAAATACATTTCATGATATCGGTTCAACTAATACCTTGGTGTTACTATTATTCTCCCTTCCTATAACAACAGCCTTTCGACACCCACAGCTAACCCGGAGTGTCAGCCGAGCACGGTGACTGCTGTACGACAACACGCACGTGAATACCTATACAGCAGGCACCACCTCCTCATATTCATCTTCGTACGCACATTTACACATTCACTCATTTCACATAGTTACCTAATATCAGTTTTTACTTTTCTGTGTTACGACACACTTCTTTGTGTTACACAAATGAAGAAATGGTTAAGAAGTTGAATAAAATTTTTACTCATAAAAATTGGATTGAGTTGACCAAAGATTTGGAAATTTATAATTATAAAGAAACTAACAATGTCTATGAGAAACTTGATAAAATTAACATTAATGATCATATTCGACCCAATGAAAATACAGTAACTATTGAAAATTTAACTGAAAAAATGAAGATTGGTTCAATAATATTGAGTTCAATTTACTATGCAATTGTTAGAGATTTCAATTTGTTAGCAAGGATTGGTGCAATAGATAGGACAGAAGTTCAAACAGACACTAAGGACTATTTGTCAGTAGTAACTAACAAGAAATTTCATAGAGATTTCAATATTAGCATACCATTATTAACTTGTATGAGAGATGCACTAACATTTTTACATGACGAATCTCCTGTTCTTATTGTTCTACAAAAAGTATTAAAGAGGCATTCAAATATAAATACAAAAGAAAATTTAAAACATCAAGATTTAAAAAATGAACTCTCTTTATTAAATATTTATGACGAAAAATTTAAAAACTTCAGTGAAGTTATTATGCCCATTAATAATACAATATATGAACCATTGAACCTTGCCCCCAGTTATTCAAAACGCGATATTCCATACGGTATAGATACATTTTGCACAAATTTGGGCTTCAAAATGGGATTTATGAAACAAACTAAAATTTTACTCCAGAAAAGTATGCACTTTTAATAATTTGTGTCAAACTGTTTAAATTACCTCTAGACTTTAATAACTCAGAATACTAGATTATTTTAAAGTAGGTGATTAACTAAAATTTGTAAACATTCAAATTTCATAATTAAATAATGTTAAAAAAATTTAATAATTTAATTAAAAAAATCATAGTGTAACAATTTCTATTTTAGTGTCAAATTATTTTTGTGAAAGTAATGTATTTTAATATATTGTATTTGTATAATTATTAGTATATTATTAGTATAATGTATTTTTAAATTGTGATTTTAAAATTAAATTTATCATAAGCGTGATTTAAAATTTGCACTTATTTAAATAACCTTATTATATAAGAGTGTTTCAAGTAATCTAATGTGAGTAATTATATTGGTTTATAGGGTGACTGACTATTTATATATATATCATACTACACTTTGGATAGTTAATACAATAATTTAAGTTTAGTGTTAAATAATATGATTTTCTTGCATAAAAGCTGCGACTGATTTGCATCTGTAAATATTAAAAATATTCTATTTTATTCAAAACTTGTTGCGCCATTTCTGTAAACTGTGCATTGAAAACGACAATAATAGATGTTAGTTTAGCTTTAACAATACTACATATTGATAGTTTAAAAAAAAAATATTTTTATGAAAGATCGACACGAATTATTATAGTAAAACTAATACATCACACATGATTTATTTATTAAAAAAAAATTGTTGTGTGTTTATTGCCACTTGGATTGATTAGGCTCAACAATACGTCAGTACATCACAAGTTGTATTGTATAAATTATATATATATAATGTTAAAAAAAAAATGATCTCGTTCCCAGTAAATTAATTATATCCAAACATTTATTATTTAAGAGATGGTGAAACTTTGTTTTTCTTTTAACTTTTTATTTAAAATTAATATGTAAAATTTCATTGAAAATAAAAAAATCATAGCAAACATTTATTGAGAGAACTTACATATGTCCATTTTAATTAATTTCAATTAATCAATTAGGCAACTGGTGAAAAACATGTTTTGACTAGTATTAATACAACCGGTCGGACGTGAAGAGGAAGCGTCGCCATCACTACCCAGTTGTAAAACCGGAGTGCAATGTGACACGAGTCCGATCCATAGGGACAGCTGATCTACTTGTAGGTTCTCCAGCTCGGTGAAATCCGGCTTAATGATTTTAGAAATCTCTACCGTGTTCGCTGCATGTAGGAGCAAAATGTCAGGTATGTCCGGTCGCCTTACCAGACTACGACGACGGTCTCTTGACGTCTCCAAGTCGTTCCAAATCCCGTTCTGCCCTATCTTTGTTCTGACACTAACTTCTGGCGAGGTACCGGACTGGGCCAGTTGCCGGTGCTTGTACCAGTGGTGACACCTACTCCGGCGAGCGGTTTGCACACGGACAAAAGTGATCGTTCCCGTCACCTAAAATTTGGCCGCTTTGTGTCTGCGGGTAACTAGGGTGTGTCAGCGAGCTTGTATGTCATGTACGATCCTCTCTCGGCCTTCTTATTTGATTACTCTGACCGTAGCTACATACGAATCTCCCATAGTTACACTTAAACTCGTTTAAAGCATATATTTTTTTTTATAACTACTGAATAAATAGTTAAAATTTTATTATTTTTTTTTCACATTCTAAAATATATATCTTTTAGACAATTTCTTACAAAAAAATTTGATGGAACGACAGTGAAGTATTCATACACCAGTACGAGCTGAACGCACCCTCATTACATACCCACCTACTGAATGTGTTAAAATTATTGTAACTCAATGAGAATTTTTTAAAATCGTTATTAACCCTCAAACTTTTTTAGTTAAAAAAGGACTAACAAGAAATATTTTTAATTTTTGAAAAAAAATTATCGCCTAAATTACGTAGTTGCCAAAATTACTAAAACCAAATGTTTTGCTCAAATGACCACATTTGTTATTAATACATTTTGTTTTAGGCAATAATTTTTTCGATATTTAACTTTATGAACTTATTATAATTTGAAATTTATTCGAAATACTATAATATCAAAAAAAATTGGTCTACTTTCTATGAGTAATTACAATATTATGAAAGTTGTATGAATATAACTATATGCTTTAAAGGGTTAATAAAATAAATTTCGTTATAAACTTTTCATAAAATTTAGTTTTTATTCTAATAGAAAACAATAATGATTAACATAAAATTAATTCTAATAAAATAATTTTATATTTGTCTATTTGAGTTTCTATACCATAAAATAAAATTTAATATTTTGCTGCGTAGTTGTATCGTATTCATTGGTGTAAAATCTTCTCATTAAGAAAGGGTTTTGAGAGGTAAATTATATAAAATAAATTAAAAATTATATCTATGAACATATTCGACAAAGAAAAGTCTTTTTTATCATATACGCTTCTTCGAACCTTCGCTTTCGAAGCTTATGATAAACACATTTCTTGTAAATATGCTCTTATAGATAGCAATTTTTAAGTTCAGGTCCCTTAAAATTTTAAATATTTAATATTTTAATTGTCTCCCTGAAATTTTATGATTTTTCTGTATTGTTATCGGAAATTGGCCCCCTTCAATTGTTTTGGCTAAATTAATCTAGCCCCCTAAAAACTTTTTTTTTTCATAATAAAGAACATTTCATTAACTTTAATTTAATATATATATATATATATATATATATAAGTGTCAGACTATCCGGAACATTTTCAAAAGTCAAGTTGAAAAAATTAATTTTTTGTGAAAAAGTTGTCATTTTCAATCCCCCCCTGTGGACAGGTATAGGGTCAAATATAAAAAAAAAATACACCAAATGATAGGTAAAGACATGCATCTATAAAAAAAAAAATTATATTGATTTGGTTATTTTTAAAAAAGTTATGACTATTTTAATTAAAAAAATTTTTAAAAATTTCGAACATTAGCGTTTTTTAAATTTGTAATTTTTTTGGAGGTTCCCCCATTTACGGGGAACGAAGAATTTTTTTTCAATTTTTGAGGGTAATGTCTTCGACTAGATACGATTTGTAATCTTTTGACGTGTCATTGAAAGAATTCGGTTCGGTGTGAGGTGAGAAAAAGTGGTAACAGACACAAAAAAAAAAAACACATCTTAGTAAAACTTCTCAGCTTCGCATCGAAGCTAAAATAGACTAATGTTTATTATAATTTTATACTTAGAAAACATTACAAAAGCAAGTGATAGTTTTGCAAAGCTATGCTAAATTATTAAATAATAAATTGATCGAAAAAGAAAACAATGATTTTCTGTAAACTTAAATTTCAAAAAAAATATCTCTTATTTACAATCTGCTACCACTCGCTCGTGGTAAAGACAAGCTATTAAGACTTTTTATCCTTGAGCTTGAAGATGGCCTTCTTAAAAGTACAATGAAAAAACTATGTGGTAAACGTTATATGTCTAAGTTAAAGTAAGATTGAATATTATTCAGCTAAATATGGTTTTACTTATTTTTTTTTAGAATTTTAGTTATTTGTGTAATTGCTACAAGACGTATGAAATTGGCTATGGTTGAAGTGTCATACTAGTGTGGTACTTGGTTGATTTCCTTTTTATAATGGATTTCTCGGTAAACAATATTTTTAGACCGTTATGCCATACAGGGATATCAACACAAATTTATATTTAATTTTTCAAGAAATCCATGAACAAGATATTATTTAACATTTCTTGTCATTCAATTTGAACGTCGAAGTCAGACATCATTTTGATTCTTCCATAATTAATTTTTTTTTTATATTTTTAATTTTAGTTTATAATTAAAAGAATAAATTAATTAATTACCCGTATTTTTTTGCAATGAAATAATTTCATTTTAATGGTATTTAATCCTAAAGTCCTAAAAAAGTATATTCATCACAGTTACAAATATTTTGTACTTTAATATTTAAAAGAAATTTAAGAAATTTTTGATTAATTTTTTTATTTATAAATGCTTATTTGAGTGCTTTATTTTATGTTTTATAGTGCTTTTTTTGATGATTTTAATTGCTATAAGTCCCGAATCCTGGTAATAATAATAATAATAACAATAATAATATAATAATAACTTTAAATTGAAACAAAAGACAAAACTTTTATTCTTTTATTGATCACGAGACATAAAAAAAAAGATTAACATCATCACAAATACACGGGTGCATAGCGCTCTGAAAAAAAAATAATCGGTCTAAATTTTTTTTTTTTTTAAAAAAGGCAAAAAAAATAAATTTAAGTTTCTAATTAAATAATTATAAGTTAAAATACAGATCTTACTTAATAATTCGGTACAGTCAATATTGTTATTTAGAAGATCATAAATAAATAAGATGTCGGACATATTACGTCTAACCTCACATGGCTGAATATAAATAGAATCTGCTACTAATGACATCGAGTCTCTAGAGATCGGTAAATGTAAGCGGAAAGCAATTGATTTTAAAAATTTATACTGAACATTTTCAACAAGTTGATTGGTCGAACCCTGACCCCATATTAATGATCCAAATTCTAAATTAGATCTAACCAGGGAGCAATAAAGTGTTTTTAGAGCTTGAATATTTTTTAATTCTCTAGTGTTTCTTAATAAAAAACCTAGCATTTGAAATGCTTTATTAATAACTATATTAGTGTTAGAAGAAAACGAAATATTACATGAAAAAAGAACACCCAAATCTCTTATTGACACCACTCGGTTAATAATATTATAATTAATTTTAAAATTGAAAACTAAAGGATCTTTTTTTTTTTTTGATAAAAAGATATAATTACATTTATTAATATTTATTGGTTATTTAAATAACTATGTAGCCTTTTACATGTTGAGATCTTCACAATAAACTAGTACGAATAATTATAGGACCCAAAAGATCTACACCACACTTATATATCGCACGAAGAACTGGTTCTACGCGGTCTGTTGGTAAATCACCCATAATGGGCTGAACTACAATTGGCTTTAAACGAAAGCATATTACACATTTTCTAAAAACATTTCGTGTAATACTACGTTCTCCTATAGGCCAATATTTTAGACGAATCGACGCTAACATTGCTTGAGGGCCGCTGTGTAAAAGACTGACGTGTTCGTGTTAAAATAACAACTTAATAAATGTGCTTTTATGTGGTAAAATAATCGGATGTCGCTGATAAATATCAATGGAAACAGCATTTTTTAAACGGCCTCCTACGCGTAAAACACCATTTTCATCCATGTAAGGTCTAAGACGAAATAATGGACTATTAGAAGAAACAAAAGGCGTAGGGTGAATTAAATTTTTTATTTCAGAAGAAAAATAATCATTTTGTACATGCTTTATCAGTCCTATGTTCGCTTGACTTAATTCACTGACCTCTAAAGACACTATTTTTCCATTCGATTTACGTACGGCATTATAAATAAAACGATAGCAATTTGCAATAACACGCAATATTTTCTGATAATTTGAGCATCTATATAATAAGGGGAAATTTTCTTGTGTTGTATTCGCGACTAAGTTAATAGAATTATAATTTTCAGTACACTTGACTTCAGGTAAAATTAAATTACTTATTGCCTCGGCCGTGGTTTGCCATTCCTCACAATCCTTTTGTGACCACTGTAGCCTTGAACGCCATAAGGACGACTTAGACAATTCTTCGGAATAAGAACCACGAGATATTTCATCCGCAGGATTACCTTGCGATTTCACGTGCGCCCACTCGGCTCATGAAGTTATTTCCTGTATTTCGCCCACCCTATGAGCGACAAAAGTTTTCCATTTAGCGGAAGATGATGAAATCCAGGCGAGAACAATATTTGAATCAGTATACAAAAATCGTTTACAATAAGCTATTTGAACATTTTTAACCACCTTTTGCGCCAATCGCGCAAATAAAAGTGCCGCACATAATTCGAGGCGTGTTAAAGACATTGTTTTTATAGGAGCTACCTTAGACTTCGCACAAATAAGACGGACAATATGTTGGCCTTGTTCATTAGTGGTGCATAAATATAACGCTGCTCCATACGCACGAATGGAACTGTTTGAGATGTGGCCCGAAGGAGACAGAATTAAAGTTAAGTTTGAAGGCGAAATAGGGTAGAAGATTGTGACCAACTCTTAAGCGGAAAAAATCAACAATAGATTGCCTCAAACTTTGTTCAATTGTACCGATTAATCATTCCATATCTCTCAAATCTTCCCTGGTCCAATCGTCTTGATCTCCCCCCCAAATCTAATTTGGATTAAATTATTGAACTTAAAATTTTGATATTCTNGGGTCAAAATATTAAAATTAAAATTTTGATATTCTAAAACATTTATTCATATTTATTATTATTTTATGTTAATTTAAATATTTTATTTACAATAGTTGTGTTTTTAGCTTACATTCAGATATATTTTTTTTAATGTGTAGTAAATTATTTTATATTAAAGCCTTTACTATTAATTATAATCGAGAAATCAGTTATATCATCTTATTTAGTCTTTTATCTCTAAAGAAATATTTTGAAAAAAATGTTTATTATGTTGTCATAGTGATTAACAATTAGTAAACATTAATAAATTTCATTGAAAAAATTAAACAATAAAAACTAAGATTTCTCATTAAATATTTATCATGGAAGTTGACTCAATACATGAAATATATCATAAAGAACTATCTCAAGATAGTATCGACACATATATTAAAGATCTTGAAGATATGATTCAAAAAAAGTAAATTCTTTTATTTTTATACATTATGTTACTTATAATATGTTATGCGAGACAATAAAATTTTATTTTTTACTAATACTTGGCAATAAATAAAAAATAATTCAGAAAATTTATTCAAAATAATTCTATGCTTATGTTTAAAAGCTAAAATTATTCATTTCATTAAATAAATTCATAGAATAAAAATATTGCCATATATTACTATCAATTCATATAAATTGATTATTTCAATTATTTAAAATTAATATTTTTTAGTGAATTACGCAATAATTCTCCTAATTGGATAGTTGCCTCATTAGATGATGTTTTTATGTGGATACAAAAACATTTAAACAGATTTTTCAAATCTGATCAAAATTTGTCAACTAAGCAGCTTAATAAAAAAAAAAAAAAAGTAAGCATCTAATAAATTTTTTTAAAGTTACTATAAATAAATTAATATTATTATAAATAATAGAGAAACAATGAGGTATACTGAAAATTGTTATTTGTATCTTCGTGCACTAATTAATTTACATTAACTTTAGATCACTAAATTAAATAATATGATAAACCACCTTAAAAATATGCATTCAACTTATGAATACAAATTGGAAAAAAAAGAAAACTTTTATCAAAATGCAATTAAAAGCTTAGAGTCAAAAATTTCAAAAATGCTTGAAGATAATAGAAAATTACAGGTAAATTATTTAAACTGAAACTTTATAAAAAAGTGTAATTAAAAATCATGTAGCTGTATTTCTTAATAGTATTTATTTATTTGTTAAGCTTTAAACTGCAATAAAATATCTCATATAAAGATATTAAAAGATAAAATACACTAATATGTACACAACAATAAATATATGAATTAAATTTTTTTAATAATAAAAATTATAATTATACAATTTTTTCAGGATTCTGTGAAATCATATTCAACCCATGCTACAATGGAGTTAGAAAAAATGAATGTTGTAATAAAAGAAATGGAAATAGATACTAAATTTAAGAAAAATCAAAAGATGCTACAAAAAGTTAGTATTTTTTTAAAATAAATAATAGGTTTTACAATAATTTTTAGGAGTTTGTACCAATAATTGAATATTAATATTTTTTAAATTATTCTTAAATGAATTGTATTACAATTTATAAATTATGTATACTTATATTATAATTTATATATAAATATTTTTTTACTAATATGTTTAACATATTATATATTAACAAAAGATAAAAATAATGTGTTATAATAAAAATTGTTATTTGTATCTTCTTGCATTAATTACTTACATTAACTTTAGATCACTAAATCAAATGATTTCATAAACCATCTTAAAAATATGC
>NW_026099840.1:1241-6727 GCF_025091365.1 Daktulosphaira vitifoliae | reverse complement strand
AATCCCTCAAATTAGTGAACTAATAAAGGGCTAGAATTTAGACCCGTCAGCACGGTTTAGCTCAAATGTAGTAGACTGAAGGATGGCTCCTTGTCAGCCACCAGCACAACTACCTTTTTACTATACTCACTAAAGTACAGTTAAGCCCAAAAACTAGCCAGCTCGTCCACTAATTATTAAGATTGACTAAAGGACCTTGACTCTAGCCAAACATACATACACAATTCTAAAAGCACGGTGAATAAAAAATATTTNAAGGACCTTATCTCTAGCCAAACATACACACACTATTCTAAAAGCACGGTGAATAAAAAATATTTGCGCTAAGTCCAGGTTTTTAAGTAGCTATTTTATTTAAGAAACGTATTAAACATAAAGTTAATATCAAAATGTAACACAAAACAAAATTAAATCGTACAAAGACACTATCGTCCAATTTCCTAACATGTAACTCGACGTTTCTTAGACAAAACGTCCAAAAGGCGTCCCCCTATACTTTTCATGTTTCCCTTTTATATTCTTTTTCCCACCATTATTAATTTGCTTACCCTGCATTTCCCTTTTATATGGAATTATTATATTGCTTAAGAGTTTGAAAATTGCTTACTATTATTATAAAGCTTATATTATACTAAAATCGACGTAATTAATTACTTCCTCTGGTAATTACTACATTTTTGAGCTTGAAACTGCAAGTAAAATGTCTCACATAAAGATATTAGATGATAAAATACATAAATATGTACACAACAATAAATATATGAATTAAATTTTTTTAATAATAAAAATTATAATTAAACTAATTATATTTTCAGGATGATATAAAATTATTTTTAACCCATACTGAAATGGAGCTAGAAAAAAAAAATGCTGTAATAAAAGAAATGGAAATAGATACAAAAATTAAGGAAAATCAAATTAGAACTTTGAAAAAAGACACTAAATTATTATACAAAGAGAAGACCTCATTAGAGAAACATATTGAAAGCTTAAAAGGAAATGAAAATTTATTAGATAATAAATTGTCTAATGCATTGTCAGACATTGAAAAAAAACAAGAAACGGTTAAAGAACTTGAAACTGTGGGGGTACAATTAAGAGCTGAAATTCAGCCATTAGAATATATGAAAAAATCTTTAGAAAAAAAATTAGGGTCTTTTAAAGAATGTAATAAAATACAGTCTAAAAAAATTAAGTATTTAGAAAGTAACAACATTGAACTTTTAAATGAATGTAATATCTTAAAAGAGGACAAAAAAATTTTAGAAGATCGAATAGATACATTAGTTAAAAAAGAAATATCTGATAAAAATTATATTGAGACACTTACCAATACAATACAAGAAGAACATTATACCCAACAAGAGGTGCTACAAAAAGTTAGTGTTTTTTTAAAATAAATAAAAGGTTTTACAATAATTTTTAGGAGTTTGTACAATAATTGAATATTAATATTTTTTTAATTATTCATAAATGAATTGTATTACAATTTATAAATTATGTATACTTTTATTATAATTTGTATATAAATATTTTTTTACTAATATGTTCAACATATTATATATTAACAATAGAAGATAAAAATAATGTGTTATAATAAAAATTGTTATTTGTATCTTCTTGCATTAATTACTTACATTAACTTTAGATCACTAAATCAAATGATTTCATAAACCATCTTAAAAATATGCATTCAACTTATGAATCCGAAATAATAGAAAAAGTAAACATTTATCAAAATACTATAAAAAGATTTGAGTCAAAAAATGTAAAACTCTTTGAAGAGAATGTGAACTTACTGGTAAATTATTTAAAATTTATCCTTATTATATAGGTGTAATTAAAAATCATGNCTTAAAAATATGCATTCAACTTATGAATCCGAAATGGTAGAAAAAGAAAACATTTATATATATACTATAAAAAGCTTTGAGTCAAAAAAAGTAAAAATTGTTGAAGAAAATATGAACATTCTGGTAAATTATTTAAAATTAAACGTTCTAATAGAGTGTAATTAAAAATCATGTAGCTGTATTTTTACAGTATTTATTAATTTGTTAAGCTTGAAACTGCAAATAAAATTAAAAATTATAATTAAAGTAATTATATTTTCAGAATGATATGACATTATTTTTAAATCATGCTGAAATGGAACTAGAAAAAAATAATGCTTTATTAAATAAAATGGAAATTTATACTAAATTTAAGGAAAATCAAATTAAAGCTCTAAGAAAAGTCCAAAAAAATTTAGAAAATAGAATAGATACATTAGTTAAAAATGAAATATCTGATAAAAATTATATTGAGTCACATACCAATACAATACAGGAATTGGTAGAAAAAGTAAACACTTATCAAAATACAACAAAAAGCTTTGAGTCAAAAAATGTAAAACTCAATGAAGAAAATATGAATTTACTGGTAAATTATTTAAAATTCAACCTTCTAATAAAAGTCTAATTAAAAATCATGTAGCTGTATTTCTTAACAGTATTTATTTATTTGTTAAGCTTGAAACTGTAAGTCAAATATCTCAAATAAAGATATTAGAAGATAAAATACATGATTTTCAGTCTAAAGAACAGGTAAAATGTTCATCAGTAAACATCTACCTTCACTACATATAGGGATGGCAAATATTGACACAATATCGATATTATATAGGATCGATATTTTGTTTATAGCTTTTCTATAATGATTTATAGAGCTCGGTTTGATATTAAGACATCTGTATACCTAACAAAAAAAAACCCAGCTCAGGGGGGTCGCGGCACAGTGGTGACGTGGCATAGTTGGAATAAGTATAATGATATCTGCAGTGATTAAAATCACTATCAAAAAAAAACGCTTCGATGCAAATCTTTAGATAGTGTTTAATTTTAAAAAATTTGTGGATTATTCCAAAAGCTTCATAAACTGCTAGTTCCTTATTAATATCCTAATTAAGATAAAGTATGTCGAATGAAAAAGAGATTATTAAAAAATATTATTTCTCATAAATAAATTGTATACATTATTATAAAGTTAAAAATGTAAAAAATAAAATTGAGAATTTTCACAAAATAATAGCATTTGGTAGCCATTTTCACAACGAAGACAAAATAAAGTCCGAAATTTTTTTTTTTCATAATAAAGTATATTACATTAACTTTAATTTAAGATATATATAAAAGTGTCAGACCTTCCGGAACACTTTCGAAAGTTAAGTTGAAAAAATTAATTTCTTGTGAAAAAGTTGTCATTTTAAATTCCCTTCTGTGGGCAGATAAAAAGTGGTAACAGACACAAAAAAAAACACATCTTAGTAAAACCAATACCTTCTCAGCTTCGCATCGAAGCTAAAAGTTACGGCAGTTTTTAGTAAAAAAAATTGAAAAAATTTCGAAAATTAGCCATTTTTAAATTTGTAATTTTTTCGGATGTTACCCCCATTTACAGGGAATGAGGGAATTTTTTTCAATTTTTGAGGGTAATATCTTCGACTAGATATGATTTGTGATCTTTTGACATATCATTGAAAGAAATCGGTTCGGTGAGAGCTGAGAAAAAGTGGTAACAGACACAAAAAAAAAAAACACATCTTAGTAAAACCAATACCTTCTTAGCTTCGCATCGAAGCTAAAATATCAATATTTAAAGAAAAACTATTTTAATCCTGTATCACAAACACCATTATTACATGTTGGGTAGTAAAATTCGAAATCATTTTTTTTTAATAATAGTAATTTAAACAATAATAAAAAATTGGTAAACCATTTAAAACACAGTTTCAATGTGCAATTTTTACAGGATTTTTAAGTCTGGGTATCACCCAATTTTATTTGAATTTGATATTTATTCGTAAATTAACAATAATGATAAGTTTTTACATCCTTCTATTTCTCGAATTATACATGCTATAAAGGGTTTAATTTTTGTATATAACCTCATAACTTAAATTTATATAATCTATTATTGGAGCCTAATATGACTTGTACTTTATAATTTAATTTCAAATAATTAAAGTAGAATTATTTAAATTAAAAAAAATTAATATGTAAACTGAAATAAGTAGACACTTTATTTTAAAAAATTAATCAAAATAAAAAATATTTAAGACTTTTAAAAAATAAAACCATATATAAATTTTTTTATAATATTATAAGACTTTTGAAAACTAATCTACTTTACTTAATTAACTCATGAAGACAAGCTTAGATAAATGTTTTCCCGTCAATCTGTTTCTTACTTTAGATATTGTTTGACCAGTTTTTAAAAAAAAATAAGCGTTCTGATAGAACAGAGGTATCGTCAATACTTAATTTTTGAAGAGCAATGTAATATAAATTTGGATATAAGGACTTCATGTTTTTGAATTAATGTAGCTAGAGGAAAGTCATTAAATATTTCTAGATTCTTTAAACGCTTGTCAAGTTAAAATAATATATACTTTTTTAATTCAATACCAATTAAAGATGTAGTTTGACAATTATTCACCGCACTATTGATACAATTTATCAATGGTAAAATTGTACTAATTGTGGTATATTTTTAGCCAGAGACTTTTTGTGTCATGTCTTCAAGTGGTTGCATCAAATTTTTAACTTCTTTGACAATCAATATTTCTCTAGTTATTATTAAATCAGGTGAATTTGGCCTTTCTAATAAAATAGAAAAAACAACATGATACAAATGTAAAAATCTATCCATCATATAATATAGACTATTCCAACGTGTCTCGATGTCCAATATTAATTTTAAAACTTTTCCTTTTGATAAACTTGAAATGCAATATTTTAAAATAGTGAACATTACATATTATTTTTTACCATAATTTTTTTGGATACTTCTTAATTCATCATAAGAATTGACACTATTTTTAAATTTTACAATATTTCTAATTTTGTCATTCAATTGATTTAAATTAATACAATCACTAATGCGTTATTAGCTATAAGATTTATAGTATGAGCAAAACATGGGATTGTTTTATATATGCCAAATATATCACTAGCTGTTTTTATTTTGCAGTAAAAAAAGAACATTTTAAATTTAATGAGAATGTAGTTCACATATGCTTTTAAATAAGTTTTATTTAAAAAACTTTTAAGTCGACCATGGCTGAACAATTTTTTTTTGAATTTATGATGCCAAAATATGTAGTCATAAAAATTTCATTCAAATTTTATTTTTATTTTTAATAATAATATTTTTTATGTTCTCTAACTCTTTTTTTACATTTTAATTGTTTTACACAGTGGACAAAAAATAAAATGTTTATAGTACTAAAAAATATAAGACTCATAAATTTAATTTATAAACTTTAGAAACAATTAGAAAGCCAGAATTTAGCTATTGGACACTTTAAACAACAATTAAAAAGTGCAGAAGACGTTCTATTAGAACAAAAGACTCGAGCTGAACAAGATAATGAAGTTTTTAAATTGAAGGTATTTTTATATCTATTTTTCAAATTTTACTAATTGATTGACATATATATATATATA
>NW_026099840.1:0-990 GCF_025091365.1 Daktulosphaira vitifoliae | reverse complement strand
AGTAAATGGCATTTGAATTTTTAATATAACTTTATTAGCTTATTAGATATAAACATTTAAAGTTTCAAAATTTTGAGTTAATATACATGTATAATACACATGGGATTGTAAATACAGGTAGCTAATTGGATTTTTATAACATCGATATTAGCAGGTACACAGCATTGTTATTATCAATTGTAGTAAGGCACATTATTATGAGTTTATAAATACACTAATTGACAATACAGAAAGTATATCTATTGATAATAATAATTGATAATAAACAATCTATGACTGAGACAGCAATGTCTATAAGATATTACATTTTATATTATTTAATTTATATTTTATATAACTTTTGGAAAAATGTATGGATCAATATTATTATTTTTTTATAATAAATATTTATATACCCCTTTTATCTGGTACGCTTTTTTTGTAATTTGGATCATATCCCTTTAACAATGGGAGTANTTTTAAAATCGGACCATTTCCCTTTATACAGGGGGGGTGCAAACCTTTTAAAATGCGTATAGAAAGTTGAACTTTTTCAACTTAACTTTTGAAAATGTTCCGGAAAGACTGACAATTTTATATATATCTTAAATTAAAGCTTATGTAATATACTTTAATTTGAAAAAAAAAAATTTGACCTCTGGATTTGTCTTCGTGGTAAAAATGACTACAGTATTCAAAAATTTGATATTTTTGTGTTAATATTCTGGGTTTTGTATTTTATTTTATTTTAAAATACCTCACTAGGGGAGTACAGATTTTCATAAATATTATATAAATTAAAATTAATATAGCATAGAAAGTTAAACTTATTTAAATTTGTTTGCTTCTTTTAAGTCGAAAAAAATATCTTTGAAATTTGAACTAGCTTAAATACCTAATTTTTTCGATTGTCGAGTTGGTAAAACTTGCGTTTAACACGCTTGGGGTACGAAGTTCCAATCCACGTATGACAACAAATTTTTTGCATTTTTTCTTAATTCTTTTTAAGTT
>NW_026099839.1:0-17027 GCF_025091365.1 Daktulosphaira vitifoliae | reverse complement strand
AATTAAAAAAATTATTGATAAAAATAATATAAATTTTATTATGCATTGATTAGTTCAAAATGGCAATAGTATTTTTAAAAGATCAATCGAATCTAAAAATAAATAATATTTTTTACAAGACGTTAGTTTTGTCTATATTCGGAAAACACGTTTTTGTAAATTAAATTGTCCTAAATTTTTTCAATTGATTTTATGGTGTTTACATGTAGTTTTATGATTGTAAATTGTTGTACGATTATAGATAGTGTAGTAAGTTCTTTGTAAATTATTCCTCCTATTAAGTCCAATTTTAAAAAACAAATTACATCACATGAAACATTATTCTAAATNTTATTCCTCCTATTAAGTCCAATTTTAAAAAACAAATTACATCACATGAAACATTATTCTAAATGAAAATTAAACGATTTTACTATACATTAGTATATTTGGTTTATTAAACTAAAATGTTTGTTTTTTATGGTACACGTTATCGTTGTTGGTGATTCTTGTTGAATGCTAAAGTGTGTAGTGAAAAGGGTGCCACGTAGACAATTCGCAGTAGCGATATCACACTGGTACTTCTGCCGACTTGTACCAGCACCACAGGGTTTCTGCCTCCGTTGATTGGACGATGTTCATTTTTCATTTATTGGCACCCGGACTGCCAGTTAAAAACATTAATTTTACACATACGCACACTTGAGTGTAATGGCACTCAAGATTCATGACCACAAAACTCAACGTGTATATTATATTTTTATTAGCCGCTTTTATCTTCCTTGGGTATATAATACGAACGTGCATCGAACTTCACCTTTATGTGTAAAATATTTTCTGTAGGCACACCAACTTTTGCTGATCATACGAATTATTAACTGCTGGGCTTGTCGGTATTTATTTCGCTTTAAATTATTAGTCCACACATAATATATAGTGTGCGGCAAACACAGACGCTGCTTAATCTATCCGACCAGCTGTTTTCTACCGCCTGTATATATTTTTTTGTGTACATTATTAACCGCGTATATAATTCGAAAAAAATTTTCGACGGATTATCGTTAAATAAAATAAAGATTCATTAATATTATATGTAATATTCGGGCACAATTTATGAAAATTATTGCCTGTAATTAAATTCTTACTGTAAATTTACGTTTCCAACTATGAAATGAGCCTTCTTAGAATAATGTGCTACAAAAAATATTTATCTATTAGATTAGTCTGACATATAATTTTTATGAATAATAGTTTAATTTGATTTTTAAATGTTTATAATAATGTTAATATCGCGTTAAAATTACTGAAAGTGATTTTGCTGTCCTAGGTTGGACTTGTTTCACTTAAATAAAGCACAGATTAAACATAAAATGTATTAAATATATATATTTAATCATTAAATTAAGCAAGTTTAATAATTAGCTGAAAAAAAAACACTGATCAACCTAGAATCCAAGAATGAAATGACATCATAGGGGTGGTAAGTGGGGAATTGGAAGAATTTAGCCTTTCCAAAATTCTAAATTTATTATGTTACTATATAAAAATACAATTTTAAGGAAGTAAGAATTAAAAATACATTTTAACTTGTAAAGTGCATGTCAGTTCTAAAAATGTGAAGAAGTATTTAAACTGTCAATGAAATGAAGAAAAAATATCTTTAGTCGAATAGCATATAGTAGAAAAATAAAATTTCTCATTCGTTTAATAAAATGAAAGTATAAATTAATCGCATTCAAACATAAAAGATGTATTTTTATCAAGTAAAGTTTTATTTTTACATTATTTGTAACACGATATTCACGTGGTTACATTATAATGCGCTAATGGCAAAGAGTGAGTTCTTTGTACAGTGTAGATTTTCTTAACGAATTATTATTAAAATATTGTGTCGTAGCGATCATACGTCGTACTCTATGTGACCGGTCCTGTTTGACGGATTACATTTCAACCTGTAGGGATAAGATCAGTATTTCCCGTGGAGCAAATGCCCCACGTTTTAGTATCATGTGTACACTCCATTTGAACTTAAAAACTAATATTGTTATTATTATTGTATCGTTAACGCGGTTCACATTTCAAACGGCCATAATGAAATATTGTCAGCAGACTACCGATCTGGAATTCGGTAATGGTTTTCTCAGTTCGTCCGAACTTTAGGGTGCGGGGTTGATAGACGGAATTCATAATACTGTTACCTACAAACAGAGTTATACCCACAAATACATCTAACCAATGGATCTTACCGAATCAAATTTATACAATAAAACGTAACACGTGACACATCGTCGTTGGGCCGATTTAACGCAACGGGTGGCCGCTTAGCTATTGTCGACTCGCACGGCGATTACCATTTCATTATTTTACCGATTGTCAGCTTCTCTAAACCTCTTTTTCCATTTAGCGATATCGGATCGCAATACTAAAACGTGACCCAATTGTTCTACCACTTTTTTGACAACTATGAAAACCTAATTAGTCAAAGATGTCGATACCTTTTTAAATTATTTCTGGTCTTTAAAAAACTATTTGATGAAAAAGTTAAATTAATTTTCTATACTGAGCGTTCAGCAAGTAAGGAACCTGNACTGAGTGTTCAGCAAGTAAGGAACCTGGTTTCTTTTGTTCTCATTGCTTGTAACAACTGACTTGTTTCCTCACTCAATGAACACCTTGTATATTTTTGACATCACAGAACCATAATACCTATAGGTATTGTTACTTCAATGCTTTAAAAAATTACCCTCCAACTGAGTAATACTTTATTTTGAATTGAGAAACTCGTTAAGAAACTAAAAGGAAATGAAACTGTAGTTATATAAACTAATAGCCGTGTAACATATATAGGCGCCGGAAACAAGTTTTTTTTTAGTTAAATGAAGACATTCATAGTTATTAATTACATCTAACATTTTAAATGGTATGATTACATTTTATGTTACACTACATGTTTATGTAAATGACAACATTGATTATTTAAAATAAAGTAATCAATTAATGAAGAAAATATAGAAGCGAGTTTCATTTAGATACATATTGTACTACTTAACTTAAATAAAAAGGGTTCATTTGAAAAATATGACTACTAATAAGTACTAAAAACAATTAATTACGTGCAGTTGAGTAAAAATACGTAGAAAGATTATTGTAATAGTTTTTCTACGTATTTTTATTAGTAAACATTGACTCTAGTGTTAAGGGTTAAAAACTAAAATTAGTTTTTCTGAATAAGTTTTGGTTTGAGACTTAAAATAAATGTTTTCTAAGCTAACGTATATGGCAAACTTGAAATCCTTTTGAGTACTTTACTTGTGAACTTATGGAATTCCGTTATGGGTTAATAGCTGTATTAAATCGAAAATAGTGTAGGTGCCTAAACAATTACTTATACCGACAATACTACGATGAAATGAAAAATGCATCAGCAACAGTGTTGATAATGGAGTATGAAAACATATACACAGGCAATAGTCAATAATGAAGGACTATTCTATAATATTGAAATGTAATAGTGTTTTTATGCTAAGTAGATTTTTGAAATTATTCGGTCTTATTTTACGTGGGATTTGTTCACGCCATAGAAGATTATCCATCCAATAATGTAAGTCTTAGATAAATATGTTACATATGATAGTTACAACAACCATAAATTGTATAACTGAACCACTAGTAATGTAGTTGATCTCAGATTATTTTTGATATTATTAATCATTTTGGAAAATATAACGTTGGTAACATATATCGGTAGGCATTATGTATTCATGTCAAATTGAATTTTTCAAAAATTAGATCCAGAAAAAGTACGTGTATCGCTATATAATGTAAATATGATACTCGACGAATGCAATTTAAACGATTATGTGATTTTTTTGCCACAATATTTTTGGTTTAAAAATAATAAATATATCTTTGATGCTTTGTACAAACTATTTGAGTAAAAATGCTAAATTAATGACTTAAAACATTGAAAAACTTAAAAAAGATTGGATTCTTTTGGTTCAATACTCATAAGTCGTATTGATAACAGTTATCTTATTGGTATTTAATATTTTCAGTTAATTAATCGTTTGGTACAACTAGCTCATATCTACTTGTGATTAAATGGATTATTTACACGTTTATGACTTTTGTCGTTTGTACTAAGCATCAACCAGTTATAATTATTAATATTACTTGGTTTTTATCAAAAAAAAATTATTTTATTATTTTATGTTAGTAATATAAATTTTTGAGAATTGATAAATTTCGATAAATTTTACAGTTATTGAAAATTTGGTGTCGATGATGAAGATATTGATTGAGTAATGCATGAATTTGTAGAGAATTAGATGCAAGGAAATAGGTAATGAAAAATTATAATAATTTAATAACACTATCGTGATCAGACGTCGGAGGTCTGTCGGATTAAGTCATCAAACGGCGGCGGATACGGTCGTGACGTATATGCCATCCAAAAATCCCAAGTGAAAAATATGTACTTATAAAATTATTAGTCGTCTAATCTTTTTGTACATCAAATTATTTCATTATGAATTGAGATCCGCCGCTGTTGTCGTTATTCTGGCGTGGAAATTAAATGGTAGATCACAGTAAACAATTAGTATACGTTGGCGCTTAAGGGAAAATGCGGCGGCGGATACGCCCAAGGTTTATATGGGAACTCGGGGTCAGCGAGGGGTCGACGGTTGAAAAAAATTAGGCAATCCGAGAAATGCCCGGGGCATTTTGGATTTTTCTATAATATTCACGAATTATTATTATATATATATATTGTATTTTGTTCTCAAAGGACGGGATCGACTGAGACGCGTTTAAAAGTACTTATGATTATCTTATTGTACCTGTGTAGTATTTTAATGTCCGTGCGCGGACTCGATAAGAATCATTCCTTAGAAAATGACCACATATGAGGTCTTTTCCTAAGTTTCATAAGACGAAACGGATCGGTAATACGTTTACTATTATTATTTTCTTAACAATAGACCCGCCCTTATAGTGTTGTTTTGTGATACAATATGTACGATGACGCCGTCGTATTTTATTAATTACTATTTTACTCGGCATTCGGATGTGTCATACCCACGGATGTATAAAAATATATCGTTTTGTAATATTCATAAACTCTTATTTTTAATTATTCTAAATAATATGTAACCAATATTTTACATCTTAACCATTAACTAAATGTAACCTTTATATTGTGTCACTACAAAGTACTTTAAACTATGCAGATAAGTTTTTCTAGCGCGTGGCTACCTAACACTATTATCATGTATAACTGTATTGTATTAAACATTGTACTATGCCACTTTTGGTATAACTAATAAAGAATCACAGATGGTGTCTCCTGATAATCGAGATCTCCCACAAAAATTACTCTAAATGTTTCCACAAAAACAATCTCAAAAATTATAGCCAGTAGTCCGTCCGCATCCGAATTATTCAAACATCCTCTTCTCCATTCACATCGATTATCAGGGCCTGGAAGTGAAGACTAGAATTTATTTAGTGTTCAAAATTTATTCAAATTCAACTACCTTCGCATTATAAAGTCCTGAATCACACACGAAATCTCAGGTGAGTCATTTTAAAGGTCTATAGACTAATCATTGCTGAGGTGGCTTCAACTATTATACGCTAAGAAATTAATAGTCTATATTTTTGTTGTATTCACTTACATAAGTATTTTAACAGATCCTGACTATTCGTAAGTTTAGTTCAGGTCAGTTCTTAACGAACCCTCCTATCCACACCGTCAGAGATAATTTACTTTCTTTTGTAATAACTCAATTACAAAGAGTCTCGTATATTTTATTGAAAAGTAGCTAAAGGAACAACGGCGACTACTCATCTACTTTTATCATACCTTTTATTACTTATATTTATTTTTTGGGTTACTACATAGTTTAGTATGGAAATTCTTAGTATTCTTTGCAAACTTTTAAATAATTATTTGATGAATTTTAGGTGCAGTTAGCTCAACTTAAATTTAAATTAAACTCATGACAAGCTGTATTATGTATTTAAGTTGAAGGTAAGATATTTAAAAAAAAATGATGTATGGAATCCATCCACGTAGTGATAATTTTTATAAAACCGCTGGTTATATTAATTGTTAGGTACTAGTATTGATTATTGATTTATTTTTCTAATCATTATTTCAAACCCAATACCAGCTAAATCCGAATAGTATAATAAAAATATTGTAAAAAATATCCATTAAATTAATGATGACAATTTTAATTTGTAGTTGAACATTTTTTTTTATTGGTGAATTGTAAAATTGATTTCCAAATTCAAAATTTACTTGTCCGTTCGCTTTTAAAATTGTGCATTTTTTAAAAAGTACCCTTTACCACTTTAATGTTACTCTAAATTCACTTATAAGCGTTGACGACCATTTCGCCTCAATAACTGCACGTTTTAAAAATAAAATGATAATTTAATATTCAACATCTTCCTGTGGCTTCTATAATCTATTTACTTTGAAAACGAAGCGGCGATCATCAGGCCCATTAGCTCAGTTGGTTAGAGCGTCGTGCTAATAACGCGAAGGTCGTGGGTTCGATCCCCCCATGGGCCATTTACTTTTTGTAATATATTATTAATTATTTTACGTTATTAATCATGTTATTTATAAATTATTTTAAGTAAAAAATGAAAATTTCAAAACAAAACTTTATCACTGGTTTTNAGGCGGGAACGCGTGGGGCCTAGTGGGAGACGCGCTCCCCTATTTCGCGTCGTTTTCCGTTCCAGGAAATAGCGTTTTTCGCGAATTTAAGAAAACGGAAAAGGCGAAAAATTCGAAGGAAGTTAGGAAAAGACGCGGGATCGTAAGAGCCGTCGAACGATATCGAAGAAGCGGAAAGAAAAGTGAAATGCGAATTTTAATGCGGAAAAAACGCAATATTTCTTCCAGGTGGACCTTATTTTGAGGGGCTTACGATTTTAGTATATAGAGCGAGACTAGCGATGGGAAATATCGAATAGTAACTAACGAAATATTCGACAGTTGTCCACTATTCAAACTATTCGATTGTCATTAAAAAAATAGTCGATTGTTACGCAATATATTCGAATAGTTTTTAAAACTATTCGATAGTTTATGCTAAAAATAGACTATTCGGTTGTATAAAAACAATTCGAAAATGCCCATCACTAGTTATTACGGTAAAAATGAATATATCGAATTAATTCTTCTTAGTTTGAAGTCACTTATTATTCATGTTAATAAAAATTTAATAATTTATGATTGGAAGAAATAATTTTTTTAACCGTAATATATAATTATCAAGTCATTTAAATTAAAAATATGATTTAGTAAATAATATTTACTAAAATATGATAAAAATTTATTTTTTTTATAAAGTAAATTATTTAAGTTTTATTCTATTTTCTATAATCGTTAAGGGCTCATGAGTAATACTCTAACCTGTCATGATTAGTGGCATGCTATTTTTTTTTTAATTACTTTTTTATGATATCGATATATTTTATAGAAGGGACTCATTTTAGGGTACCATTTCGGAGTCCATATAAGTGTTAATACGGCCCTTGTCATGCTATTTTCGATAATCAATTGATAACTATTATTTATTATATGAAATTTGTATATGATGATGGTATTTTTCTCACAGTAAATTAAACTTAGGTGGTAAGTTAAACCGAATTAGCAGTCTCATGAAAATGTGTAGATCATAAAGTTATCTCATTAAAAGATAAAATCCAATTCATATAGTACTATTTACGCTGCATATAAAAGTAAAAAGAACTAGTTGGTTACTGAAGTCGTTATCAAGTGTTTATTGATATATTATAACACGCTAGGGATTTTTTAATGTCCTCGGGGCCAGTGTACATAATATTAGACGATGATTTTATAGTTATTTTATTCCAATGACGATTTTAATTTTATTTATTAGGTGTTTGTTTTTTACGGTTGTCGAGGCAAATCGCATACATAGTGTAAATAATGGCTCAATATATCCTAAGGGTGGATGTGCTAGACATGGTGTGTTTCTACAATATGGTTTTTATAATTTACGTGTTGGTTTGTTCTTATTTCGAGTATTTCTTCTTCAATTAGGATTTCTAAAACAAACAATAAATGAACGCTCGAGGGAAAAAATAAAAACACAGTTCCATAGCGTTTTCTGATCAATTATCTTCAATCGTAAATATATTCAATCCATCGATTTATCTATCCGTTCGAATTTGTTATCGTTATACGCTTACGAGATTGTTTTGTTCTTCCGGTTTCACGGGGAAACGCCATCTATAACCTCCCACACCAACGTGTCAACTGTTATTTATTAATAGAAACATTTCGACTGTTGATTTGAAGAGAACGAATAAAACAATTTGAATGTTATTTCAATTTTACAGTATTTTAAGAATAATAAATAGGTACTTAAAATTATTTATTTGTGAATAACATCCATAGTTGTGTTAAAAGCAATGTTTTTTTTTTATGAATAAGGAAATATTCGAACGGCTGATAATAATATAATATTACCTTTTTGAAAATAATATTGAAATTATAGACAATTTTTGTATAACATAAATAAAATATATTGAAAATATATTTAAAAAATATTAAATTCAAATGGAATTGGAATGTTAACCATTATTGGTTATAGACAAAATATCTTTATCAAGTTTTGATATAAATGGTGACTAACTTATTAAAAAATCACAGTAATAAAAAAAAGTAAAATATAATAAATAAATAAATAAAATAAAATGTATAAAAATAATGGCAATATATAAAAAAATTTCGTTTGTTAATATGTAAATAAACGAGTCTGTCTATTGTGTAATGAGGAAAATATTTCGAAACTGGTTGTTACCAAAAAATGTTAACAAACTTAATCTATTTTAATTTAATCATAATTTCCACAAGTCTGTAAAGTTTATGAGCCTTGAAAATCAGTAGATTTTAAAATGGTAATGTCAGAAATTTTTTTGATTTTGCCTGGAATTTTTAAAAATGTATTTAACTATATTTTATTTATATAGTATAGAAGTCAACTTGAATGAATAGATTAAATATTTTAATTAGCTTTAAAGACAATATATACCATAATTTGTCGTAGTTTATTCACTAATTCAAAACAAAACCGGTTAAATGAATTTTAGCTTCGATGCGAAGCTAAAAAGATATTAAGTTTACCATGATGTGTTAATTTTTTTTTTGTGTCTGCACTACTTTTTCTCAGTTTTCACTGGACCGAATTTTCTCAATGATACGTTAAAAGATTACTCAACGTATCTAGTTGAAGACATTACCCTCAAAAATTGAACATTTTTCCCTCGTTCCACGTAAATGGGTATTTTATTTTTTTAAAACATTCTAATGAAGTTCATAAATTTTAATTTACGAAAAATCTTACTTTTTATATATCAATGAATCTAAGATGGTTTATAAAATTCATATTTTTCACAGCATAAGTAATGCTGAATATTCACAAATAGTTGTTTTTACATTGTACGTGTTATGCGTAAATAATCTTGTAAGTATAAAGGGTTATTTGTGGTTCGTTTTTATTGCGACTTATATGTTTCATGTAATATACTGAAACAAATTATGTACAAAATTACCATAATGAATATAAAATATATCGACTGTTATAGACATGGAAATAGCAGTGTCAAAAGTACATCAAATTAACTTATATGATGTGGTTCTTCGATAGATGTTGTTAAGTCATATAAAATAATCATTCTATTTGAACATATGTTTAGCTGAAACAAAACAAAAATGAACCTTTAATCTTGAGCATAATGAAGTCATCAGAAAGTGTTTATGATTAGATGGTGAATTATAATTAATAACATCGCTAATTTAGAGGGATTTTAAAGTATATTTTTGCAACTTTTGTTATGTTATGTTAACTTATAAAAGCTATGAGTTGCGATTTTATTAAAAAGTACACTGACAAAATATCGATAGAAGATAAGATTCATAAATAAAAATAACAATATAACAGTTAAAGCATAATATTCACGTCTTATGGTTTTTTATAATATTTTTGACTAAGTATACTATGAATTTTATTGTGTACTCACTTAAAGCTTAAAAATACCATAGGCTCATGTTTGAGTGATGAGGTACAAGATTGCCTAAATATTGTTAATAGAAAAATTAGTCTCGAAAACTTACCAACTGTAAAATAAAATACAATGGCCCCACATGTATATTTTTTAATTTTATCGTTATTTTTATTAATTGAAATGTATTTAAACCGTGGTACCAAAATCGTCAATTTTAATAATTAATGAAAACGTTTAGGTACATTAATGTTGTATTTACTGAGACACGTCGATTTTACTTGTGAAGGTACATTTTTATTCTTCGTTGAAACAATATTTATTGAAATCTTCAGTTTTTTTTACAAGCTTTGTGGTGTTAAGTGTCAAATACGATGTTATGTTTATATTATTCTGTAACCTGCACTTGGGCAAAGAAAGCACTTGTTTTGGGAATTGTGAGGCGGTCGTTATGTCCAGGATACATCCTCTCTCATCCTCCGCCAGTCAGGTCGAGACCCAATAGTTGAGCGTTTTTAGTCATACAGAACGTTTTGTATATCCTTGAATTTATGTCTATAGCATTGTAAAGCTTTATTATGTACAATATCGGAAATCCATGTTACTTTTTATTTTCACGTAATGTGTACATCCTCGGTACTTAAAGGTATTTTATTATTTCATGGAGGTGCCCGGCATGCAATACATAAGAGAATAAATTGTCTTTTCCCCTCTTTGGCCGAACACGAAACGTCAAGTGAACCAGATAACGCTATTAGGACGATATATACGCGCGCGCTCGCGTCGGCTAATTAGTTAGGTCGGAGCTTGTCGTGTTTCCCATTCGCCGCTGCGACAGGTGACATTCATACGAGCGACCGGTTTTCGGTCGTCGCCGTTAATCACGTGTTGTTCCCGTAAAGCACACACAATCAATAGAGTAGGATAGAAAAAAGGGTTTAAGTACTTTGACACGCGCTGAAGGACAAGAATACCGTTCTTAATTTTATTTTTGCACCGTAGTCGGCTACGTGCATTCAGCAACTATAGATAAGAATAGAAATGACAATGAATGGGACAATTGCAAGTAGTTAGTTTTGGACTATAGTTAATCAAAACGTTGAATAAGATGTATTTTTCAAAATGTTTATTTAACAGTATTGTAATGTCGGTTGGTTTAGACACAAGTTCATGATTTTGAAACTACTCGACAGTACTTATAGGATCATGTAATAAAAATTTATGCTTGCTGTTATTTTCAGCTTAAAAGTACATTTATATATTTTTTAATTTAACTGTATATGTGGATGGTTTTATTCGAATATAGAATGAATCGTTTTTATTTCTTATAAAAAGTATGGAGTTTATTGCTTTATGTTAATAAAAATATGTTTATTTTTTTAATATAAAGAAACTTACTGTAGCAAAATTATATAAAAAGCAAAGTCTATTATGTGTCTAGTAGCAGCCAAACAGTATTAATAGTTTTCTAAGAATACATTTTATGTATCTTGTTTGTTAATGATATTAAGTCGAACAGTGTGATTATTTAGACGTTAAATTCGTTAAAAAACCTATTATTGTAATATTATGACAAGGGTCTATAGATTCAACTGTCAAGTCCACTGGAGTTGTTGTCAGTGCTGTTTATTGCTGTTGTTCTATGCACCATATATTTTCAATTATCAATAAAAAGCGTTATTTGTAATTTAACTTAATTTTATCATCCCATAAAACCAGTCGAGAAAAAAATTGTGACATGGGTAACCACTTTGTATCTGACCAACAAAATATTATTGTCCCAGTGTTGATAAAGTACACATTTTAATAATACCTATGTTGCAAAAAATACATATTTCTTCATTCAGATAGTCTCTGCGGGTGACTGTGAGTTCTTCAATACCATTTCTCACGTTGACTATTAAAAATAATGATTCATTTTAACAATTTGTAAAATAAACATTTATGTTTGTTTTGCAAATTGTTTTACCTTATAATATTAATAACAACATAGATTGTTTTGAGATACAAAGTTTGAATTGGTATGTTAATAGTAATTTATTTTTTAAATTCATATATCTTAGATGCCGATAGATAAAGATAAAAAGTAATAAATAATTAATAGCATAATTTTTAAAAAAACGTGTATTTTCATTGTTACCCGTCAGTAATTGTATGTTATTTTTTTAAATTGTATAAATAAAATACACATGGTCTATCACAAAACAAAAATTAATGAAAGTAAAATTTTATATTATTAGTAATCTAAATGTGACATGAATTTTTTAAAGTTTAAAATTATTAGATTCTCTTAAGTGTAATATGATAAAAGTCAATTTATTGACCGAGTTTCCAAAGTAATATAACACACAAGTAAATAAATTTATTGTATATTTGTAAATTGTAAATTTATTAAATCGATATTGTTTTTATTTGAAATGGCTTGAAATTCGATGAAAACTGTTTGTTTTTAGTCAAATTTTTTTATTTGAAAATCATTTTAATTAAAAATTACTCGTTACATTCATGATGAATGAATAATGAAGCTAGTTAAAAATGAAAATTCCAGACGTGTAGAATGGGAATCTAAATGTATTAACGATTATAAATTTTATAGATCACATAAAAATGAATTTGATTCAAAAAATAATAAAGGGACTACACCTGCTGTCAAAAAGTATGTTCCCCAAAAAGAAAAGCATAATTTGAAAAAGTCAGAAAGAGTACACAAAATAATTAAAGGCTTTGAAATTAGCAAAGGAAAATCCATAAGGGAAAATAATGCTTCCGACAAAGAGAAAGAAAAAAGACAACTTCCTAATAAGTTTACCGAGCAAAATAATGTTAAAAACAGCAAAACAGACAATATGAAAAAACAATCTTCTCGGATGTTTTTTAATAGACATTTTTCAAAGTATACATCTAAGCTTCGTGGAAAATTAAGTAGAAATTTTAAATCTTCGTTTAAAAGTACCGGAAAATATGATGAGAGCTCAACTAAGTATAAATCTTACGTCGAAAAAGGTAAAAATAAAAAGGATAAGAATAAGACATCTTTGAAATATTCTTTGTGTAGTATTGGCTTTAAAGACGAAGTTAAGAAAAAAAAACGAACAGTTAAATGTAAGGATTTGCCTGGCCCAGGTACTTATAACCATAGATTTGTATATGACGAGGCATCTCGTTTGCGAAAAGAAGGAAAAGATGTCGACGTATTGTATAAAGTTAAGACTAAAAATGAATCAACGTATGTGATTAACGGCGAGTTTAAGTGGAAAAAAAAATTGACACCAAATGAGATTAGGCAACTTCGAAAAAAGTATAGTGGTGCAAGTTGTACAACAAAACGTTCTAAGGCAAAAAAATCACAAAAAAAGAACACTAAGGCTAATGATGTTATGACTAAACGCGTTGGTCAGCACCAACTAGTAAATGAAGAAGATGCATTGCTCATGGAAGAATTGCATAAACAACAAAAATTAGACGAAGAAAAGAAAAGGAGAATGGATAAAATAAACAAAATCGAAAGAATGAGACAAGAGAAAATAGAAAGAGAAAAACTTGAGAAACTAAAACGAAGGGAACGCTCGAGAGAAGCAGCTAAAAGACTTAGAATAAATACACTTAATAAATTAAAAGAAACTAATTTGTTAAGAGAAGAAGAACGAAAGAAAGAAGCGTTGATATTGGAAGAATTAGCAAAGAAGAAAGAAAATAAAAAAATGATGGAGAAGGCGAAACTTGAAGAGGAAAATATCAAATTAGAAGAAATACAACGTCTACAACAATTGAAATTACAAAAATTAAATACAATAAAACAAAAGGTTAATGTTGAAAATGATAAGCAAGGACTTTGCAACGAAAACTCAAATGCAGCAGAAAAATGTACTAAGAATCTTAACGATTGTGAGGTAATTATAAATTATTTATTGTCAACCCAATAGCTATTTAAATTTTTGTTCTTCATTATTTAAATTTAAATTGTTTATAAAAATGTACTACACATAAAATAATATTTTTAAAATTAATAATGAAATTTGTATTCCGTATTTTATTTACATTGATGAGTCTTATTCTAAAAAAAAAAACAGATAAATGAAATAATATCTTTTTAGTATCAATTATTATAAATAGTTTTAATACTTTGTTTCTAAATTTTATTAAAATGTCGACTTTTTTTGTTTTTATTTTATTAATCTTACAATTTATTTTTTTTTATACTAAACTCAATAATTGAGAATTATAGTAATTTGAATATATTTCATTTAATTAGAAAAATTAGAGCAATAAAAGAAAGAAATGATTATTAAAAAATTATTCTGAAAATATTAATTATGTCATCAAAAGAAATTGATAATTTTACTAAGACGTTTTATTTAAATTTTTCAAAAATTTCAAAATTCTGTTACTAATACAATTTAAATTGTAATTAATCCACCTGATATGTATTCTATACGACTAACAGGTATTGTCTTTATTATTTTTTATGATATTTTTACTGTACATTATTTTAATTAGAATCCATCAAGGTGTGTTCAGGACCATGCACTCATTGAGCGGTGGGTACTTCGAAACGATGATGGTATTAGTGCCATGTCATGGTTACGTCTTGTCACTCATCGTACCAATTGTTTGAAAGGTCATGTGCATAAGCAACTGAGGGATGAATGGTTACGTATAGCTATTGACACAGTTGTTGATTGTATGGTAAAAAAAAAATGTTTACCTTGCAATAAAAAACATGATTTTACTGAAAATATATGTGAAAAACGGGATTTTACCGAAAAAAAATGCAATAAGCAAGATGACGAAAAAATATGTAAAAAGAAAATATGTCAGGTAATTTATTTTGAAATCAACTGTTAGAGTTGAATTATTTTGATATTATTTTAACCTATTAAATATTTAATTGAAATCTGTTTTGACATGAAATAAATGACACTAATTATTTCACCANTGTCATCAAAAGAAATTGATAATTTTACTAAGACGTTTTATTTAAATTTTTCAAAAATTTCAAAATTCTGTTACTAATACAATTTAAATTGTAATTAATCCACCTGATATGTATTCTATACGACTAACAGGTATTGTCTTTATTATTTTTTATGATATTTTTACTGTACATTATTTTAATTAGAATCCATCAAGGTGTGTTCAGGACCATGCACTCATTGAGCGGTGGGTACTTCGAAACGATGATGGTATTAGTGCCATGTCATGGTTACGTCTTGTCACTCATCGTACCAATTGTTTGAAAGGTCATGTGCATAAGCAACTGAGGGATGAATGGTTACGTATAGCTATTGACACAGTTGTTGATTGTATGGTAAAAAAAAAATGTTTACCTTGCAATAAAAAACATGATTTTACTGAAAATATATGTGAAAAACGGGATTTTACCGAAAAAAAATGCAATAAGCAAGATGACGAAAAAATATGTAAAAAGAAAATATGTCAGGTAATTTATTTTGAAATTAACTGTTAGAGTTGATTTATTTTGATATTATTTTAACCTATTAAATATTTAACTGAAATCTGTTTTGACATGAAATAAATGACACTAATTATTTCACCATTTAGTGTCCCCGAAGCTTTCTCTTTTTATTAATTTAATCCTTTGCTTCTGTGTTTTACAACTTAAAAAGTAATGGTTATGCTGCTGAGATGATAATATTTTATTATGTAGAGACGTTCTCAGGTTGTCTTCTTAGGGCCTCTTTTCAAAATGTTCACATAAGACTTTTTTTTACTATTTCTTCCAAAGTATATCGTTACTATAATATGGTAATAATATATTTTTTAAATCCCTTATAATGAAATATGATATACTTATTTTCGTCATGCAAGGTTTTATCTCCCATATCCCCTTCCTGTAAAAATGGCCAAGTAATTATGTCCTACGTGTTTATTATATTATATGATTATTATTATTTGCATTTATTAGTATTATTATAATAAATAATCAATATATTAAGTTAATTAATTTATTAATAAATTGTTCATGTTAAAATTAGGTATCTTCAATTTGTAACCACTCAAAGCCATTTAATGTTCATGCACCCATAACTGTCAATATTGGTAAATCTGCCAAATGTATAGATATTCCTGGTTCTGCGTATTATACAGCGGTAAAAAAGGAAGGAAATTATTATCAAGTTATGAACGTTAATTTTATGGCTAAAATTTCCAAGCATGAAACAGGTACACACAGTGTGACTTGTGTTGGTCAAGTTAAAAGCAATAATAAACATAATTTGGACATCTCAATTCTGTACAAGTGTTTACTAAACAGTATAAATCACGTCTTTGGATAAAAATTAAATATAACTGTTGATAATATTCAAAAAATATCTGGTTTTTATGTAACAAATAAATTTGCAGGCGAAATTTATTTGAAAATTTAAAACTTAGAATGAAATTATCAATAATAGATATTGATTTAACGCAATAATTTCTCTATAATTTTATGTTTTAAACTTAAATTAAGTTATTAAATAATTGTTTTACAAAAGAAAAATAAATTATTATTTTTAAATTAAATAAATAATAAAACTTCCGTCGTAATAGTGTTAGTTATGTGACAATTTCTAATTGGAGAGAATCCATTATATGTTTTTGTTCTTTAAAACATTTGTAATTAGGATTCTGTGACAGTCTGTTTTATCTGATAGTGATTTCTTTGTGTACACAATACTGAATACACTAACAGGACACCTAATAATGATCAGTCGTTTGTATACATTCGTTCGAAGCATTCAATATAATCTTATATGACATCAGATTACTCGTTTGTTATAATCACACATTTGTATAAAATCTATGGGCATACAAAGTCAAGACAATAAGGTTTGAATAGTTACAATAATGTTATTTCCTTTTGCACAACACTAACAAATCAATTATAATGTTATTTTAGGTGTTTAAACATTTTTCTGAGCTCAAAATTAATTTAATTATATTTGGATTATGTGACTGATAAAGTAATCGCATGAATAATTTTTAATGAAATTTGT